>NW_026555343.1:29145977-29374535 GCF_029017545.1 Prosopis cineraria
ACAGTTGTTCCAGCCAGTTGCAGCTCAGGTACTTCCCTGTGGACACCTGCGACTTATGACACATAAGATGTGATAGGCCTCAACTGGATTTGACGAAGGATCAGGAGACAGTGATTGATGTGCGAATAATTTAGTGGAGGAGCTCTTCCAGAAATTGGGCAGGTCAACTTGAACAATGCATACAGTGGTGGTTCTAATTCGAGGAGCAAGACAAAGATAGGTGAAAGTGGTCAAAACAAAAAGGGAAAACATCTTGCAACTGTGATGGTTGATTAGTGAGTTGCTTGGTGTCCACACAAGAGGATAGGGTTTCAACATTGAAGTCAATTCTTAATTCCATAGAGGGTGGCACAAAACCAGTTGATCAAAATGTGGTGGATGTTGCAAAGGAACTTTATGGAATCGAAGAGATTGCTTATGATGAGTCGATTCTTGGACAGTGTGCTGTGGCTTTGTTAAATAGACTGCAAGGGACATGTATATTGGGCTTAGGGACAACAAAAGAGCATTAGTGGCCTATTTGAGGTGCTTGGGGAAAAAAAGCAGATTAGATCAATCTTAGCTTGCCTTCTCAATGTTTTAAATTTAGCTAGTGCCGTTTATGTTATTAACTTTGTTTTGAAACTGACTATGTTATTTGACTCTTGTGTTATGTGTTTCTTATGTTAAGTCATGAATAATAGTGTAATAATTGTTTACTTATGCTATGCAGTTTTTATGGATGACAATATGCAATCTCGCTTATTACAATTACTTGTACATGCGGAAGACGATGAGATTGAGGCTATTACTGCAATAATATCTAATTACTCAACAACTTTATTGAAAGAGCCTTGTAGAACCACTTCACAATCAGGTCATGCATGGGTGCAAGAAATTTTGCAAGGGCATCCTCAACGTTGTTATGACATGTTTCGCATGGAAAAGATGTTTTTTCCAACTTTGTGATGAACTCGTGCAACATAGTTTGTCTCCACTAGAAGAACAGGGATTCATGAACTGGTTGGTATGTTCTTAAATATTGTTGGACATGGGGTGGGAAATAGGATGGCACAAGAACGATTCAACATTCAGCAGAGACTATTCACCGACATTTCAAAAATGTATTGCATGCTTGTGAGAAGCTAGCAAAGGAATATATCCAACCAAAAGATCGCACTTTTCAAGATTCATCCAAAATTTAGGTGATCCGTGATATGGCCATTCTTTAAAGATGCCATAAGAGCAATCGATGGAACACATATCCCATGCGTAGTTAGTGTTGAAGAGCAAGGGAAATATATTGGAAGGAAAGGTATTCCAACACAAATATAATGGCCGCATGTGATTGGGGATATGTGCTTCACTTATGTCATGGCTGGATGGGAAGGGATTGCCCATGATGCTCGTTTGTTTGACTATGCACTCACAAGGCCGACATGAAATTTCCACATCCACCCTAAGGTATATTTTATATTTATTTAATTTAAAATAATTTACTTAATATTCTTTGGGATCTTATAATTTTTTTATTGGTAGGTAAATATTATTTATTAGATGCCGACTATCCAACGCCACATGGATATTTAGGTCCTTATAGATCTCATAGGTACCACCTCCCAGATTTCAGGCGTTCATCTGGATTTGCAAACGATAATGAGGTTTTTATTATTATTATTCAAGCTTAAGGACCACGATTAAAAGGACTTTTGGGGTTTGGAAAAAACAGATTCACAATCTACGACACATGCCTAGCTATCCATTTGTGACGCAAGTTCGTATCGTTGGTGCAACAATGGCTATACATAATTTTATTAGAAGAAAATCTATAACTGATTCTGACTTTAGGCATTTTGAGGATGAAAATATGGTTAATACTAACGATGATAATGATGAGCAGGGTTTCATCAATATTTCAAGTACAATTTCAAGCGTGGCTTTGATAGAGAGAGATGAATATGGTTCGAGATTCTATTAGAGATCAGATTATATTATAGATTGAACCATTAATCATGTAACTATTCAATATTAGCCAATGTTTAACTATTTATTACATAAATTGTCCAAAATAAATTTTATATTTTTTCTTATTATTTAACATTTTAAATTTTATGTATTTTAAAATTTCTTTCACATTTCAAACATTACTAATATATTATATTTGTATAATTAAAATTATAAATTAGTTTCTTAATGTCCTTTTTGATCATTACACATTAAAAAGTACATTTCAAAAGAATAAACTTTTATTAATCCAAACAACTTTCTGTTTGTCAAACTGACTTTTGAAAAAATATATTCAAACACAAATTTTGTTACAACAACTAACTTTTACTAAACTGACTTTTATCAAATGAACTTTCATCAAACTGATTTTTGTCAAACTGAAAATCAAACACACTTAACTTTTAGGAAAGCACATTTAATTGAGATTTAGAAAGTACATTTGAAATAATTTTTTTTTTAAAAAATTTATAATCAAACAATATTTGAGTTTAAATTACATTTAAAAAGGATTTTTTAAATGGTAAAAGTGAAAACGAAGCGAGGCCTAAGGCGGTGAGCTGATGGAAGGGGATGTAAAATTTAAAAGCTACATGCCATAGACTGTTCTGAGGTCCTGAACAACACAAGGATGATCACTACTTTGCATTACTTCTTCATGTATAAATGCTAAAAAATTTTAATCTATTCACCGTACTACAATTCAATGGAGCTGATTAATTCTAACAATTATGCCTTAAATAATTAAAATTATGGATTAAAATGTTTACTGTAATTAATCCTTAATTTATTTTCACTACTAGAAATAACCTACATATAACATTCTCTATGGTCACTGTAAAAACTGTTATAAGGAAAACATAATTGTTGGTCCCTTTAATTTTATTAGATTTTAATCCATGTAGTTTTTTTCCCAATGTAAAAAACGGTGAAATTATAAGAGAACCAGAGTTACAAATGTTACATAATCTTGTTAAAAATTATAGATATTGAAAACATTTAAAAAATTATAAGAATTAAAAGTAAAGCTCAATAAAATTATAGAAGTTAATGATTATATTTATCCTTATTATATAACTGGTACATTTATATAGTAGTTACGGTGATAAAACCATTATTATATTGTTTTTTTTGCTAAAGACTATATAATGATCGTTTACAAATAACCTTATATAATCTTTAGAATATACAACATTGTATAGTTTCAATATTTTAATACTAAAAACTATATAGTAAATTTTTTTTTTTGACTTAACTGTTATATAGTCTCAATATTATATAAAACTTTTTGAATGCCTCCGTTCAAGCTGACGTCATGTTTTCGGATTCATCAAGCTCTCTTTTCCTGTTGTGAAACCTCTCCCTTTCTCTACAAAAGCACTCTCCTTCATTACGAACACCGTTTTTTGGCTCATCCCTGTCATTCTCCGCCGTCAACGAGCCTTGCGTCACTGACATTAAGTGCCAATTATATTAAAAAATAACTTAATTAATAATCATTATTAACATAGCACAATAATTTAAAACTAAAAATACAAAATTACAAATATATTTCTTTCAACAATCATTTTATAGCAACTATAATATTTAATAAATATTTATTTTATTAATCTTAGATGGAGTTTCAAAATGCCACATGATAATTTTCATTTATTTTATTTGAAAATAATTTTTAATATTATTTATAATAAATATAATATTAAGTATTTTGTTTAATTACTCTTGAACCTAATAGTTTTATTTATTTTATTTAAACATATATTTTTAATAATTATTTTATAATAAATATAATATTTAATAAATATTTTAATTAATTAATCTTAGGTGGCATTTCACGTTACATAGAGGTTTTAATTTATTTTTATTTGATAGTTAATTATTTTATTTAAAGGTTTATTTTTTTCTATAATTATTTTTATAATAAATATAATATTTGATAAATATTTTTTTATCAAAAGGTGGCATTTGAGGAAATTCCACCTAATGGTTTTCATTTATTTTATTTAAAGATAAATTTTTTACGATAATTATTTTATATAAATATAATATGCAATAAATTTTATAAAATTAATGTTAGGTGGCGTCTTGGTTGAGGAAACACTACCAAATGATTTTCATTTATTTTATTTATAATTAATTATTTTATTTAAAGATATTTTTTAAAATTATTTCTTATAAATATAATATTTAATAAATATTTTATTTAGTTAACCTTAGATGGAGTTTCCTGTCGTAAGGAAACGCCACCTAAGTGTTTTAATTATTTTATTAAATCAATAATTATTTTATGTTAAATATTGTATTTAAAAATATTTTTAAAATTACTTTATACCTGTGTGTCTTTAATTTTTTATTATTGATTATTAATTATTTTATTTGAAGTTACAGATTTTTTCCAGTACATATATTTGTTAAATTCTGTATATTTTATTAAAATAATCATAGGTGGCGTTTTGTTGAGAAAGAAAGGCCACCTGAGAGTTTTTAATGTATTATTACTTTGTTGTAAATTATTTGATGTAATGTTAAATATTTTTTAAATAATAATTGCTCCCTTCATGAAAAAATATAAGATATTTTTAATTGAATCTCATCCTCTACTAAAATAGTTACCTACTTTCAAGCTAACCTTATATTTCATATTATCCTTATTAAATACCTTATGAAAAATATAAAGTCAATATCAATAGGGACATTTAAAAAAAAGGCAATGATTAAATTAAAAGACTAAAAATACCCTTACATTTTTTAACATCTAATTCTTCAAAAAATACCTTACATTTTGAACGAAAAGAGTATTATATTATCTTAATTAATAATAATGATTTGTGTTATTATAATTGTATTATTTACAACAATATTAAATATTATTATTGTGATTACATATGATGGAAATGTCATTGTCACCCCTCTCTTCTACATTTAATTTTTTTATTAATTAAAATTATTTTAAAATATATATACTATTACATATTATTTATTAAATATTAAATATTAAAAAATTATTTAATGAGATAGGTGGCATTTCTAGATGATGAAAACATCACCTCTCTCTTGTAAATTAGATTTTTTATTAATTAACATTATTTTTAAAGTATATTTTTTATTTAATATTATTTATTAAATATTAAATATTAAAAAATGATTTAAATGAGAGAGGTGACGAAAATGCCGCTTCTCTCTTATAAATTAAATTCTTTGTTAATAAATTATTTTTTAAAATATATAATTATTAAACATTATTTATTAAATATTAAATATTAAAAAACTTATTTAAATGAGAGTGGTGGCTCTTCACAATAAAATTTGTTATCAATTTGTTTAATTTTACAAAAAAAAGAAATTGGCATTTCTTTTATGAAGAAGTGCCATCATTGCTATAATTTTTTTTTTTAAATTGGAGATAGCTTTTTCATTATGTGTCATGAGTTTTTTTGAAATTTCTAAATTCTAATATTCTTGTGTTGGTCATTCTCTCTTTTCAATTGCTTGCTCTTCTCTCTCGCAACTTGTGAGTTATCTATTTTTTAATTGCTGAAATCGCTCTTATCATTTTCTCTGGTCGAAATTGCTTGTATGAGTACACTAATAATAGGTTTATTTTTTTTTTCATTTTTCTTACCCCCCCTCTCTCTCACACACACACACATGTATATACATCTTCATGATTTTGTTTTGTTATCTTTCAGTTGATAATTTTTCTTTTCACTCTTCAAGGGGTTTATTCTTTTAATTTGCTAATATGCATATCTATTGGTGAAACAATTCTTTAGGTATAAAAGCTTTAATGAGATGTGGGAAACAAACTATGGATCTTCATCTTTTGTGTTTTAGTAATCAAGGGCTTGGTTTTGTTTAGTTTTAGATTTTTAAGAAGGTAATGATGATAATCTCTATTAATTATGGAGGGGAAAAAACTTTTTTCTAATTTAAAACTTGCCTCTCTCTTTTTCTGATATGTATCTATTTAATGTTAAAGGAGAATCAAAACTTGTGTGGCAAGATAATAGCTTGTCTTTCTTCATAGTTTATATAAATTGTTTTAATTTCTTTGTATTTAATTTTTACCTGCGGGCAAGTACATTTCTTTGAATTTAATTTTTATCTTCATGCAAGTACATCTTTGTTAATCTTTAATGTTTCTTTACATTAGTCATAATTTTTTTCAAATTTATTATTTATTTATTTTGTTATAGGTATTGCTTTGTACAACTTTGTTGCAAAACTTGCTGACAAACCTTATTATTATCTCTTAGCTAATATTTAATTTGCTTTTTTTTTTCTTTATCCTTGATATTTTTATGACGTTGCTAAATTTGTTAAAGTTTTGTATAATGTGAAATTGATTATTATTTTTGTTAAATGTATGAATAAAGTTTATTGTATAAATTAATTTTATATTTACTAAAAATTATGTATATGAATTGATGAATGTATAAGAGATTATATATACATACATACATACATATATATATATCTATATATTAAAAAGTGATGCTTCCATTTTTTTAAATAAAATGAGATAGGCGATGTTTAAGAAAATGCTACCTTACTTTTTTTTTAAATAGAAAAGGAAAAAGGGATAGCATTTCTTGCGTAAGGAAACACTACTTCTTTCCTTTTATTTTTTTAAAAGTAAGTAGAAAGGTGGCATTTCTAAACCATCTCTCTTTCCTTTTATTTCTTAAAAGTAAGTAGAGAGATATCATTTGTTGCTAACTTCTTATGGCATTTTATTAATTAATGAAACGCCATTTAAAATTTAAGATAACACTAAATCTTATAGCATTTCATATCCATGAAATTAAAATTTTAAATGCCACCAAAGCCTATTTCTATATTAGTGTAAATTTTGGAATGTTACAATATCATTAGCTATATGTACAAGATTATTTAACCTAGATCTAATGAAAGTTTACACCTTGTAACTAGTTATTTGATTTCAATATTATTAGTTTTGTGAGGATTTGAAATTTTTTCAGTATATTTATTGCTAATTTTAATTTATTTATGAATTTAAAGTTGTAGCCTTTTCACACAAGGACTCCTACACCAGTGAAGAAATAAATTATATTTAAAATAGTCTCAAAAGGCATCTTCATTAAGAGTTATTTACACTTAGTAATATCATATATAGATTTATAGGAAAGTTAGAAGGAATTAAACTCTAGTTAGCATATTTTGATAATTTGTTGGACTTTGGCTATGAGTATTGTCAACTTGAATAGTTGATAATAGGTTGCGTGCTCCATTGTGATGTTGTGTTGGCTGTTTTACATGCTAAGTCTTGCAGGTTCAATTTTGATTGTAAAGAAAATATAAAATAATTATTAAAAAAATGTACACACATCATCACTTCTAAAAAAGAGAATGTATAGATAAGGAAAACCAAACAACTTTTTTGCTTGACCACTATTATAAGCAATCATTGTTAACTACTAATAATTGACCACCATTATTAGTTGTTTTTTTAATTCTAAAATTATTTTTAATTTAACATAATCAAACAGATTTTTATTTTATTTAATTGAAAAAAAATTAAAAATTTGTTTACAAAATAGTTTTTAAAAAGAAAAACTTGAAAGGGACAAAACAAGCCCTTAGGTGGGATGAAATAATAGAATATATATTCCGTTCTGTCCTTTACATAATATGAACAAATTAAACTAGATAAATTTTATTACCAACTATAAGTAATATAACCTTTTATGAATATTTATTATGATATTCGTAAAAAATACCCTCATATATAGTTATCACTTCAAATATCCATTTTCTCTTTTCTCTATACTATATTTTTATCGTCAAACTACTCTATACTATATAATTATTGAAGGCAAAATAGGAAAGATAGTCTATGTTAGACACACAATCTTTTCATGTACTTAGCATCATCCATTTCTTATATACATACATACATATACATATATTAGGTGAAAGAGGGAGTAGGTCCTTCCTTTTTGATTTTCTTGTCTAAAATATAGGGGTTAAAGAGTATTTTTACCCTTAAATTTTTTTCGAGGAGCACTAGGCACTCTATATTGATAAATGGGACAAATTTGCTCCTAAACTACTTTTCTAAGGAACAAAAAACTCTTTCTATTAGTCAGCCGTTAACATTGCCATTTTCTGTTGACGTGGCAAGTATGTGAGCTCCACGCATATTGACATGTTAGACTTTGATCATATTCTTTGGTATTAATTTGCCCCTAAACTTTTTTTCTAGGAGCGTTGAGCACCTTAAAGTTATTTTCTAGGAGCATCGGGCATCCTGAAATCTTGTTAAAAACAAAGTTTAATATATATTACAAAAATATTAAATATTTTCATATTTAATAATTTAAATATTATTATTAATAAATATTCATCCAAAGTTTACAATTTTTTTAAATATTAACAACTTAAACTAGTTTTTCATGAGTTTATATATGATTTATTTGTTATTTTTTATATATCGATCTCTAAGCCTCTTTTTGAGATAATGCCCAGATTATTATGCTTTTTATAAAAGTTGAAATTTATCTATACTTTTAGTATTGGTTAAGTTCCTTAAATTTTTGGATGAAAAGTGCATATATAGAAATAAAAATTACATCAACTAAGTTTCAGACTGATCACTCTCATCATGTGCCTCCTCTTGCGAGGGAGGTGGGGGTGATCAAAGATATAAAAATTCACATCTAAACTATGAGACAAATTTTCTAGATAATTGATAGTACAATTCAATTCTCTAGACACATAATTAGTAGCTAAACTCTTGTGGTAGCAAAGTCGTGCACTATCCATAATGTCCTTAAAGGGATGTGATTTAGCACACCTTTTGTTAATCAAATTAATGGCTTCAATGTGGTCACAATAAATGTCCAAGGCACACAAACCATTAACCCAGCAAAGATTTAATCCTTGAACAATGGCCAAAACCTCTGCAATAATAAGAGGAACATTAATAAGTTTGAAACTAAAATCCCTTCACCCAAATTACCTTTTCCATCTTGAATATAACCACTACAATCACTATGTCATGTGGAGAGGACAAATCCATCAACCTTCAAGGTGACAACATTGGACCTACTCATTGTATTACCTCTTAAAGAAGGAGCTAAGTTTAGAAGGTTAGTATCTGAGCAAGCTCTTAATAGGCTAGGAATGGTAGCTTGATAGTCACTCCTACTATACTCTAGATTTGAATATGAAGTAAACACTTTCTTGCATCTCTCTACCCAAATATCCTAGCAAATGTACCTAAAGAGAGTATCCCAATTGACCTTTTTGGTGTACTCTTTACACATATCTTGCTTAAGATTCCATTTGAGCCATTTAATGCTAGTAAGATTAGTGAAAGTGTTCTAGCATTCCTCAAACATAGCCTTTTTCCATCTAACCAATGTATTTTCATAGTCGCATAACAAATGCATTGTGTCTTCCATTTCCTTATAGTCGAATAAACAACTCCCTTTAATTACTAGGGCTCTTTTTCGTCTAAGCTAAAAATGTTGGTCCTTCATGTGTAAAGAGCCACAAGAATGATTTAATCTTTTCTGGTATAGGCTATCTCCAAAGAATTTTCCATATGCTATCAGCTCTCCTTCTTGTACTTGCATACAAAAAGAATAAGTTGAGTTAATGGTGAAATAGCCATTAGTGGATGGTTTGAAAAAGTACTTGTCCTATCTTCTATCCTCACAAGGTGGATGGGCATGTGTTAGATAGGCCAAGGTATTAGGTAGGAACAAGTGGTTAAGCTTTTGCACATCCTAACTTCTTAAAGAATCCATATAATCAAAGACACTTTCATTTATGCTAATAAGGTTTTCTCTGCCAGCGACCAACTCAATTGGTAAAACATTGAACAATGACCAATTATCAATCTAGAAATTTATAGAATGACCATTGCCAATTTCCATCCCTATCCCTTCCTTGAATTTATCTCAAACTGCACATAAGCCTTTCCAAGTGAAGGATGAGTTTTGTCTCTTTGTAACCAGGGGCATACTACCAGGTCTACATTTATATTTTATTTTTAAGACTTTGAACCATAACAAATCTTGATTACAGACTAGTTTCCACCATAATTTCATTAAGAAAGCTTCATGTTGTCTTCTAAGATCTTTAATTCCCATACCACTATCTTTCCTCTCATGAGTGATGTCTTCCTAAGAGACTAGATAAAGTGACCTCTTTGAGTCATCCTCCCCCTATAGAAATTTATGACCTTTTTCTCCAACTCCACAAGTAGTTGCTTTGGGAGCATCATTATTTGCATGTGATAAGCTGATAAAGTAGAAAAGATGAATTGAATTAGGGTTGTTCTCCCCGCCATATTCAAGAATCTACCCTTCCAACTAGATACCCTCCTTTGTGTTTTCTTAATGATAGGTGCAAAAAGCATGAGGAAAGCTCTTTTATGAATAAGAGGGATGCCTAAATAGTTCCTAAGATCTCCTATCAAGTCTATCCTTAATCTATTACTCAAATTAAGAGATCTTGAAAAATGGATAAATCTAGAGAAGCACACCTTAGTTTTTGCTTTATTCATTTTTTTGTCCAAAATTATCACAAAAGTAATCAATACAAGAGAAGATGATACACACTTGATCTGAGGAGGTTTCACCAAATAAGACCAAGTCATCAGCAAAGAAAATATGTGAGATCTTGGGTCGATTTGTCATAAGTTGAATTAGTTTCCATAATTGATCCTTTATCTCATCATGAATTATATGATCAAGTCTTTCCATGCATAGAGTAAAAAAATATATGGAGAGATTGGATCCCCTTGATGTACTCCCTTGATGGTTTAAAGCTCGTTGTGGGATTCCTATTCTATAGAACCTAAAGATAGGTGCTTCTAACACATGCCATAAATACTACACAGAGAGATGAGATATCCCAATAAGTTTGAGTGTTTTCTCAATGAAATTCCATTCTAATCGATCATAAACTTTCTCAAGGTTAACCTTCATTGCCATTATCCTTTTCTTTTTATTTGTCGACCTTATTGTATGAATGACTTCTTGAGCAATTATAATATTGTCAATACTTTGATGACCTAGAATAAAGCTGCATTGATGGTTACCAACCAAACTATTCATAACCTTATAAAGTTTACTACTTAAAACTTTAGATAAGATCTTATAACTCAAATTACATAGAGAAATTGGGCAGAAGTCCTTCAGAAGCATCAACTTTTAGAATAAGTACCAAGTGGGTATAGTTTGTCTTTTATAGGCTCAAGGTTTGTGAAGAAGTTTCTATCCAAAGAGCAAACATCTTGACCAATCACATGCTAAAAATCATAGTAAAAGAGAGCTTGTATTCCATTTGGACCTAGGGCTTTAAAGTTTCCCAAATTAAAGGTAATCTCTTTAATTTTTTCATCACTTACTTCCTTATGAAACTATTTAAATTCAAGCTCACTCAAAGTAGGAAAGATATTCCTTGTAGCCAAGTTACTAGTCTGCTTATCATGACTTATGAATAAGGATTTGTAGTGGTCAACTGCCATCTTCTTGATTAAAGATCCAATCCCTATTTTTGTCCTTCAAGCCTTCAATTCTATTTCTTCTTCTCTTGGCAATGGTTAAAGCATGAAAGAATTCACTAGTTTTTCTCTTTACTTGAGCTAGTTACACAATGATTTTTGGTACCAAATAAGCTCTTCTTGAGTAAGGAATTTGCTATAATCCTTCCATAAATCCCATTCCAACTGCCTCAAAAATTCGTTATCCTATCTACAATATTCCTTTCAACTCCTTTGATTCTATTTAAGGTTCCCTTCTTTTTCCTCACTACATTTCCCATTTTCATATAATCCCATTTCCCAAACCTTAGAAGTGAAGCTATTGACTTTTTCAATCCAACTTTGTAAGGTCTCTCATATTAATCCACAATTAACTCTAAAATTTGAGACAATCACAAGAATAATCCAAATGAATTACCAAGTTTATAAAATTTACATAAATGGGATCCTAAGTTTTTAAAACTTAACATGCTAAAAAAATCATTTCATAAACATAAATTAGAGGAAAACATATATACGAAAGTATAGACATCATACAATGTAAGATAACATCAAATTGAGGTCAAAAAAGCCAAAATAGTGATTTTGGCATAATATGCTACAACATAAAATTTTTTTGCAGCATAAATGCAAAAGCTTATGATAGAAAAAAAAAGTTGTAATAATAGATTTTCTAATCAAACTTCCGGCTCTTTGCAAATCTTCCTTCGACGTTCGATTTAGATGATCTATGTGTTTATAAAAAGCTTTCTCTGAGCTCTAGTTAATGAAACTAATTTCACATTCAAGTCATTTCTCAATTAAAAGTTGGACACCAAAATGCAAATCTACCCATTTTGCTTTCAAAACATAACAACGGTGTCCAAAATCACAGCCAAATGCCATAAATTCATAACCACCCTTAAATTACATTTAATAGACTCTATAGGACTCATGCAACATACCATATTCAACCAAAAACACATATATCACCAATTCACCACTCAACCTATAACACATAAAATATAAGGGAGAGAAATTTCTTAAACAAAATAATCATTTTCATTCCAAACCAGTCAAAATACACATAATCCTACTTTCATAAATATCTTAGGTTTACAACCAAAATTTACTAACTCATGGCACAAAATACATAAGTGTAATACAATAATAATGCAGGTAGTACAAAAATTCATATGAATCCTAGTTGGCAAGTTGACAATCTAATACACATAAAATAACGTAAATAGGCATACAAAGGATTACTCTACAATCTTATGCCTTAAAACATTTTCCCTGATCTTGATCCAATGAGGTAGGCCTTGAAAATATTGAGAATTGAGGGTGAGTATAATCACTCGATAACCAATTTTTACCTAATCTATGTAGTTGTATATCAATTAAAAATGAATGCAATTGGCAATTAACACTCACATAAAGCATGTATGACAACATATAACCTCAGCCACAATAATAATAACCATGTGACCGAGCTTCAAACACATAATTATATATATATATATATATATATGTATGTATGTATAAATAATGCACAACTTGGGGTCATAATAATGCCAACCATGCGCCCCTAAACCGTACCAGACTATAATACTAACAACCATGTAGCCAGGACTATATGCATGATCATATGCCAACTTTATACCCTCCTGTTACCTCTGACATGAAACTGGTGGCTATTTAATGACTATGTCCTTTATGAACTAACCCAACCTTTGACTTATGAGGAGCTACCAAGCTAAGGTCAACTCACTCACTTGTATAATTCGGTTTCCCCCAATACTAATAACCATGGGGTTTCGTACCCTTAATATAACCTCCTCATGAACCGGTGGAGAATAGTTAGGTTCGAGTCCTTCATCAAATCAGTGGGATAGTCTTGAATCAAAGGGTTACCTTCTGATTCCAATTGTCAGTGCTAAGGCAAGCTCTCGATTTTAATAATTGCTGCTAATATCATATGAGTTTAATCAACTACTCTTCCCTCTAGGAAAACTCCCACTAATGATCATGCTATGTATGTATGTCATACACACACACACACACACACACGCATTCTAATCAACCATTCATATCATGAATCCACATATCTATACTCTCACCTAACTTACTCCACACATCAACTAGTACATAATCATAATTTCTCATTCATCATCACTATTAGCATGTATATGAACATACATATAATTTGCAATAATAATATATCACCAACCATGCCAATTTGCATCATGAGTTTAAAAATATTAAACATGTTTCAAATCAACCATTACAACAAATAATCAATTAATATTCAACTATATAAATTAGGTTTTTCCTAGTTACTTCAAACCTTTGAGAGATCAAAAGTTTACCCCTCAATAAAAGTTCTTCACAAGCTATACTAAAATTTAAATGTTGCACAAGATAATTGATCTACAATTAATTATAGCAATCATCATTAAATTCATCATGAACATTCTTCCAACTTTCATTAATCAACAATTTAATTATCCAAAATTTTAATATCTTGCACTTAAGTATAACCATTAGGTTTATTAACTCACGTTAACTTTAGTTTTCATTAACTTAAATAATCATTAATATAACACACAATAATCTAAAATCACACTTTGAAGGTCTAGGGTTTGTCCAAAATGGATGACCTAAGCCTTACAACCTTATAAAAACTTCTAAACTATGTGTAAAATACTTAAACAACTCTCATTAGTCTCATTTAGACTAATGAATTTGACCCATAGTCTTAAATTTGAAAATCATCATCTTCTAACCTAAGTCTCACTTCTAAAAACGTGTAGAGAGAAAAAGAAGAGATAAAGAAGGTATAGCTAGGTGAAACCAAGCTTCAAAACACCTCTAAAATTCTTGAGTTGATGCTCTAGCATAGAAATACTCTCTTGGTTGGCCCCTTTCTGTTTTAGGTCTCACTCTCTATTTTTTAAACTGGTTTTGTGTTTTTAAAAAATTGATTTAAGAAATTATGCAACACATTGTGAGTTAAAAATCTAATTTCTCTCTACAATTTTAGCTCGAGTGACTCGATTTACTTTCGAATCTAATCCAAAAGCTAAAGCAACTCAATAGCTGTCTCTAACTATTCTTAAACCTAATTATACTTAAATTTACATAGATTAATAAATCATAAGAAATTTTTTTGAAATGGTACAAACTTGTAGACCAAGCATCCTTACCAATTCCTCAAAATCTTCTTCCAATAAACCATGCAGCTTGGCATCAAAATAATGAGATTCCCATTAGATGATGTTTTGGTCATTTAGTTCTAATAAGCTGATGATCTGAGCAAAATTAAAGAAGATGGTGCACTAGAGTATGAGGGAAGAGGGATAACCATGCATTGTTCATAAGTTCCCAATCTATTCTTTCCTTGAATAAATTTCTCTCCTAAGTAAATTTATCTCTAACACAATTCACGAGTTAGAGACAAGATTTTTTTAACACAATCTCTAAACTGGAATATAAAGGTCTATTTTAGTCCAGTACCACTGTATTTATCTTTAACAGACAAATAAGAGTTAAAATCTCCCACTACAATCCTAGCCTCATTCAAATCCTGACTAATTCTGACAAAATCCTCCTAAAGAATTCTACAAGCTAAAGGATTTCAACATAAATACCAATAATCCACATAGACTTAGAAGTCATCTAATTGAAGAGGTGGGTAGATGACCTAACATAATTGATAGCCAAAATATCATTGTCTTAAAGTACTCAGATCCCTCCTGCACACCCTGTAGCTTCCACATATCCATCTAGAAAAGCCTAGTTTAGCCCATACATAGTTAGCCTTACTTCCACATATACAAGTTTCCACTAAGAATAACAAGCTAATAGATTAACCTCTCATAACATCTTTTAATCTCTTAACAAAATTTTTTGAGGCGGCTTCTCAACAATTCAAGGCTACAAAATTCATAACTTAAATAATATGTAAAAGAAGAGCAAAAAATAAACTCCAAACGATTAGCAAGGTATTTCACAGCTCACTTTGTTTTCCTCGTTCATTATCAGATCTTCTCCAACCTTAATTTGGGTCTCATACCACTAATATGAAGCCTCCATAAAACTCAAAATATATGGTCCTTTGCCAGGATTTCAATTGGATTAGGTGGTTTTGGTGATTTTACCATCTCATCGTCCAGGGAGTATGCTTGTTTCTTTGTGTATGCTAGGACTGTCCTACTTTCTGTTCCACTCACGTCCACCTCAATCAGTACCTCTTTTTTATCCCTACCTCCTATATTATCAACCAAAGTCTGCTCAAATGATGGTATTTTCCTAATTAAGCATTGTACAACTTTGTGGGCTCGAGATTACTGCAATCTTTTCAACAATGGGCTTGTTACTTTTAGACTTGAACTTTATTTATCTTCATCTTTCTTGGTAAAGGGCTTCTTTTCTTTTGCTTATCTATGCCTTTGAATGGTATTTCACTCTTCAGCAATGGTATTTCACTCTCTTTTGCTTATTTCTCTTTATCCCTCTTGGAAATTTTTTTCAAACTCAAACCTAGTCTAATGAAGAAGCAGTTCCTTAAATTCTTATGTCCTTCTCTATAATTTTTTTTGTCAACTAATGATCTTCCTCTAAAATATTGCACCATCCAAATATAATACCTTCTATACATTGTAGTGTTAAAAGTAAAATTAGAAATACGACAGATCAGGACAACAATATGCTAACAAAAAGGCTTATTTGAAAGATATGACTTGTCTCATTAATGTGCTACAAGACAAGTTAATTTACAAGAGAATAATTGAGAGATGAGGGGAAAAAAATCCCTTCATTAATTGGAGGTTCATTCCACTACTATGGATTTTGTAATATTCGATGTATTTAAGCTTGATGGTTATTACAAAAAACATTGAATAAGAACAGGCAAAGATTGAGGAATTCCATATTTGACGGTTAACTAAGTAACCATCATATATATATATATATATATAGATACATATTCTTAGTGTTAAATATTTTAAAATTTATATTTTTAGAAAGTTAGTTTTATAAGTTTGACAATTTTGTGTCTAATCATCAAGTAATGGTCTGAACATATATTATGGTTATGTTTTAACTGTCAAATATAGCAATTAAGTTTCATAGTTAGTTAAGGAACCATCAAACTTACTCTTTTAAATTTAACCCATTCATCTCTACCAAACCCATCACATGTAGACAATATCCTCACTCTCTCTACTAGCTCTTCTAAACCCAACCATTCTCTCCCTAAATCTGACCAAATTGAACCATTCCTCCACTGAATTGAATGATTCTCCTAAAAACACATTTCTCATCATGTAAATTATTTAGTTATTTCAACCCTTTTGTTAAGTTTCCTTTATGACTACTTGAACCTTTAATGAGGTTCCAAGCATCTTAATATACAATAATAGGTATCATATGTCAATTTTTTAACTTAATATAAAGACTTTTCAACTAAATTTTGCTACCCAAAATTCCTTACTTCTGTCATTTAGCTATTGAAAGCTACAACTACCTCACCTTATCTTCATTTAACAACTAACCAACTTACCCATGCTCATAATTAGCTCTCATAATTTCACAACTTCAAATTTAAAGCTAGGGTTTGTCCAACCCATTCCAAACAACATGTAAGCTTCATACTAACATTTATCCAAGGTTAAGAAACTTAAATCAAACTTTTAGAGTCACATGGAAGCTTTAAAATATAGACTCATAGCTTCATTAATTTAGAACAATTCTACCTACTCTCAAATTCCATGAAAAATGAGATGGAGAGGTGGAAGAGAGAATGGAAAGCTTAGCCAAGAGTTTGAAGGTCCAAATTAGATTCCAAATTCACTTGAATTAAAGCCTTAGCAGAGATCCTTTGAGTCTTGTGGTTTTCCCCCAACTAATTATGTTTTTTTAAGTTGATATCACATATTTATGCTACCAAAAATATGCTATTTGTTGCAGCATGAGAAACACATGCTACAGCATATGGCGTAGTGAGGAAAATCTCACTTTTCCTCCACCGATCCGACTAATCTAACTTTCACCCTAGACAGATCTTGAAGTTATCCATAACTTAAAATGTCAATTAACAACCTAAAATATGATTAAATTAAATAATCATTCTTCAACTAATTTTTCCTTTTAATTAGCAATTAATTCTAGATTAAAAACTCTGGATATTATAATAACCATCAAATATGCCTTTCTAACTTAGTATGAAATTCATTTCTAGTACATTATACTTGACAGATATTAATAACTGTAAAGTATATGACCACATATTTGATAATTAAAATAACTATCAAGTATATGGACATTGCATCAATGATAGGATCTTATTTGACATTTTTAACCGTCAAATATAGGGAAAAATGATTATCAAATATCCTCAATGCTGTAGTAGTGTTTCCTTCATTTTTTATACCAAATTGAAATTGTTGAATCATATGTTTTGATTATTACAAAACTAAGAGAAGAGGTGTTTGTTTTGTGTGCAAATACATAAAGTTTCATGAATGAAGATAAAACCTCAAGAGCATGAAGAATCGAGAGAAGAAGAAGAAGATTTATAGGATAAGTTATATATTTCTCTTAGATTCAATGTGAAAACTTTGAGAGCTTAATCATATGTTAACAATCTTTAAATTGAATGCATCATGTTAGGTTCATAAGTCTTATTTGTGCATCTTAGAACTTGTTTTAGTCAATTCGAGCTAGTGAGTTATGTCATTCTAGCTTAAATTGGATATAGAAGTTGATATTTTCTTTATCTGATAATTCACACATGATTTAGTATGGTCCTACGCATGATTTGTCACCTTAGGCATACTAATTGACGTTTCACGCCTGAATCAGTAGTGATCCACGTGTGATTTGTCACATGTGTTTGTGTGATACCTTGATAAAGTTTCTATGTTCCAATTCACACAAGTTACCCTTGCATATGCACACTTGAATTGTCATCTTGTGTTCCCTTACATATTGAGAAGTGTCATTTCACGCTTGAAATGAAATGTATTTACATGTGTTTGGTCACTTAGTCTTTTGAATACATTTAGCCTAAGTTAGTCCTAAGCCGTTTTAAGCCTATTTTGTCTTGCACACTTACTTGATTCATCACTTATTATTCAAAGTCTTTTCAACCATGCAATCCACGCTCGAATGAACATGAGTACCACACGTGATATGTTTCAGAAAATGGCTTAGTTTTGTAATTAGCCATTTCACACGTATGTAATAGAGTGTTTCACGCGTAATCTATCTTCTTGAATGGACTGAGTTTTATAACCAGCCATTCCACACGTGATAGTAAGTTGGTTTCATGTGTGATTTGTCACACAATTGGTTTTGGCATTCTGCTAGCTAATTCATGTGTGAGAACCTAAGGATCGCACACCTATTTTGTTACACAAAGTGGTTTGCATATTCTTTTCCTTCAAAACATGCATGAGTCACTCCAATGTTCATGATTGAATTGTCACATATGCTTGATTGGGACTTAACTAGCTCCATTTCACACGTGAATCATCTGGTTGCTCATAAAAAATGTCACCAATAGCTACAAACATTGTCCCAAAGATATGTTAACTGCCAAAACTATATATATATATATATATATTGATATAATTCAAGTCTAAAAGAATAATTTTGATTTTTGAGTGAATTATTCATCTTTTGAACATTCTAAAAAGCTTTAAACTATGCATTAAAGTATTGCATTCATATATTTATCATGCTTGATAAATCTTGTGGAAAAGTTCTTATAAGTTCTTAGGCTTTAAATTGTATTTATTCTTCTCTTTTAAAAGAGTTTATCTTTGAAAATTCTTTATTTTGTGAACAAGCTAAAATCTTAAAAAGAAGTTTTTCAAGTGATTTGTAACAACTTGCTGAGTGTAGTAAGTTTTGTTGCTGAGACAAGACATGTAAAGTATTGAGAGTTATACTGTGGTTGTAAGCATCCATTGAAACTTATGAGTTTAGTTAAAAATCTCAAGTATGATCTTAAGGACTAGAAGTAGGCCATGTTTTAGGTTGAACTAGGATGAATCTCTCATGTCAATTCTCTCAACTTCTTGCACATATCTTTTTTCTCCTTCGAGTTTTCCAGAAAAATCTAGTATCACCCAATTCATCCTCCTTCTTAGGTGTTAGCCTATCCAACAGAAATTACAAAGAGCGTTAGTTGATTAATAAAATTACAAAGAAAGATCTAAAAATTTAGGAAACTCAATTAATATTAAAAATATGATTGCTATATAAAATATTGCAAGTCATCTATAAATTTATGAAAAACTATTTTGAATTGTTTATATTTAAAAAAATTATAAATTTTGGATGAATATTTATAAATAATAATATTTAAATTATTAAATACTAAATTTTAATAATATTTTTTTTGTAAATAATAATATTTATTAAATTTTAATAATATTTATTAAATTTTATTTAACAAAACTTTAGGGCATCTAGCATTCTTAGAAAAGACTTTAGGGGCAATTATCACAATAAAAGAGTTCAGGGGCAATTAGCACAAAACAAACACAATCAAAAACAAAGAATCTTACTTGTTATTGTGCATGGAGCCCACACAAATACTATGTCAACCAAAAAAAAAAAAAAGCATAAAATTGACAGCTGACTAACATAAGTGTTTTTTCCCCCTTGGAAAAATAGTTCAATGGTAAATTTGTACCGCTTATCAATATAGGGTATCTAATACTCCTTGAAAAAAGTTCAAGAATAAAAATGTACCTTAACCCAAAATATAAATCCATATTTATAATATCTAGAGAATTTTTTATTTTATTTTTCTATTTACCCTTGTGTATAATTAAATGTCATGAGAAACTTATACAGTTTATGACTTTTAATTGTAAGGTTAGTTTTGAATCAACTTTCATTTAATTGTCCTCCTTCATATGTGCATTTGTAAATGTAAACTGGACCTCTATTGTGGACCAGAGGAGTATTAGTCCATGTGTGCCGATATACATATTACATATATATATATATATATATATATATATGTGAGAGAGAGAGAGAGAGAGAGAGATTTCATTTGGTCGCAAAAGAAAAACTCTTAATTTTTAAGATATTTAGATTTTTTAATGTTATGAAATATATCTATCTTATTTTCTTAAATTTTACTGGTTAGTTGCCTTGTTTATCCTCACATGATGTCTTTATTTGGTCTATGCAAGTGAATTTACATCCTTTTCTTGTGACAAAAAATATTTAATATTTTATTTTAGCTATGATATACTTCCTTTATTAAAAAATATAAGGCATTATTTTTTGAAGAGTTGGATGTTTAAAAATGTTAGGCATTTTTAGTTTTTCGAGATGTAATCATTACTTTTTTTTTAGAAGTGCCCCTATTAATAAGGATTTTATATTTATTTTAGGATATTTAGTAAGGATAAATATAAAAAGATAGGGTTAGTTAAAAAGTAAGTAACTATTTTATTAGGGGTTGAAATTCTTTAAAAATTCCTTACATTTTTTAATGGAGAAAGTATAAGATATATTATTTTAATAAGCTAAATATAGTTTTCATTTTTCCTAATTTTACTTGTAAACAGAGTTTTATTGTTTGTTCATCAAATATTCTTTTACAAAGTTCAAATAAATAAAACAAATTAGACGAATTACCGTTCAAGGCAAAATCAGAGTCACAGCGTACTCGCATCTTTCTTCCAATCACCTCCATCTCCATTCCTTTCTTGCATGCACACATTATACATACATATAACACACACGCGCGCGCGCACATAGATATTTTACACACACACACACACAGATATTTTATAAAAGGGCAAATATTCCCAAAAATAGGCCTGTAATTAAAAAGAGAAATGAAAAAAAAAATTAAAACAAAAACAGGCTGGAAGCTAAAAGAAGAAGTTAAAACACAGGAGACACACCTCTGCTTGTTTGGTTTTGAACCCAAACTAGACCACATTGAAGTTGATAGAAGAGAGCAAGTGTCTGTTGCAATCATCAAACTAGAACTTCTAGCTAAAGGTTTACCAAAGAATTTGTTTGGCCAGCAAAGGAGATGGAGGCCTTAAGATCGAAAATTCTCAATAGCATAAGTCATTGTCAAGGTCTAGAATAAGGTTAAACAAAAGTAGATAATTTCAAAGTCACTCAGATTTGTAGATCTATGCTTAGACCAACTAAACAAGACAACTGTTGTCTGTTCTAAAGAACTAAGACTTGAATCACAGTGAATAGCTCTTTGGTATATATAGATGAAGCTCCATCCGTCTCTTTGAAAATTTGGAGGACTTCTTTTGATATCTGACATGACTAGATACTGCAATCTTGATGAGTTATTAGAAGCATTAATTCCAAACGCATGCAGCAGATCAATTTCATCCCATGTACATATATGCTTTAGAAAGAAGACATACATACATACAATCCCTTTTCTGCCCAACTTTCAATTCCATCTCATTCCACAAAAACTGCAGGTATGTATCAAAGATTAATTTTTACTCCACTAGAGGTTAGCTCATATGGTGAGAATAAGGAGACATGTGAGTAAAAGTCGAGGGTTGAAACATTCAAGATGAAATAAAATGAGAATAACATTTCCTATTTATATTTTTAGTGTCTTGATTGTTCATATATGTTATCATGAAAATAGTATACTACACCGATTCATTGTGTATGAAATATGGATGATTAAGATTTCATTGATATAAGGTCAACCCTAATAAACTTATTAGAAGGTTCCAATCATCATGCATCTAGTAATTAAGGATCCTTATACAAAAATTGAAATACATATTTAGGATTATTGGACTACTCCATGAGGGATTGGGACTTGATGAATGGCTTGAATTTATTTATTCAATGAGTATCTCAAGTGGCATGATGAAAACTATTTGATTCAATTGAATAACTAGAAGAGATTTTGTCTTATAATACTCAAAATGTATCAAATCTCAAATTTTTGGAAGGGATAAGGAGTATTAATTATTCTGATAATGAAAATTGTTTTAAATTTTTTAAGAGAAATACATATTGATAATTTTTAAGTATTAATAAAATTCAATAATTATAATTGCTGAATATACCTTGCCGAATCTCAATTCAAGATATCAATTCAAATCATGGACTTCGATCAAAATATTTTAGTGGGAAATTAACCACTTTAATTTGTTATAATTGTTGAGATGAAAAAAACTACACACAATCATACATCCGAAGAGAAATCACACTTTTTCTTGGAAATAGTTAAGGAATTATATTCACAAGTTTATTAATGTGTAGCAATATTTCCAACAAGTTGTATGCTTTTCTTTTGAGACTCAATGACTTGATTCGGATCATCTTCTAAACGGCCATATGCAATCTTGTCTGGGTAATACTTGACCAAAGCGATGTAAAACGACACTGCAAAAACGGCAACCCCAATAAAGAACCAGCTGAACTGAATATTAACCAGCGAGAGAGCTCTTCGAAGCGCCTCTTCATTAGAGCATCTCACCACATAGCGACCATCATTGGGGTTTTTGAAACACCCTTTGGGAATCAACCCAGTATTCGTAAGCATATAGCCTATGACCACGAACCACACACCTTGGAACATTATGCTAATCGATCTCAAGAAGCTAACCAAGAAACTACGAGGCAACCCAATTCCTACAAGCGTAGTAGCCAGGGACACAAACACCAGAAGCTGAGCCAGAAGGTGGTATTGGCCATCTATATTAGAGATAAATAAGTTAAAGAAGTCTCCCATCTAAAAATTAAAAGATAAATTAAGAATATATAAAGTTTAAGATATGTTTAATCAAATGTCTTAAACTGTTTTGATGAAGTAAACTATCATCAAACATACTTAATATGAAGAGTTTAATATGGTATTATGAGCTATTCAATCAATAACCAAAAAAAAAAAACAATACAATTGAGAAAAAGGGGGAAAAAGAATGATAAAATGAAAAATGCAACAAAAAAAAAAAAGGAAGAGAAGAAGAAAAAATTGAATTGACTTGAAACTTCCGAAACTAAAAAAAGTATAGACCTAAGTATGTATGAAGAAAAAGAAAATAAAAAAAAAACAAACAAAAGTAATAGAGGGAACATTAAAGGTAAAGAAATCAATAAAGAAATTCCACATCTAGAAACTAAAAAATAAATTAATAATATATAAAGAGGCAAAGAGGTAAAAATATTTAAGGAATTGTCTATCAAAAGCATTTAGTAGTTTAAAATAAGGAAAAGTATAAAGTATCCGTAAAGTTATTTTTAATATATATGTGACTAAACTGTTAATTTTCAGATCTACAACATAATGGTGATACATCAAAAAAATAACTTTAAGGATACTCATGTACTTTTTTTTACTTTAAACTATTCAATACTACTGGTGAGACAACTTCTTGTATATTTCTACCTGTTTGCCCATATATAAAATTTAGAATATATGTAATCAAATAGTTTAAGTTATTTTGATAAAATATACTACTCTCAATTATACTTAATATAAAAAAATTTAAAAACCTGGTCCATCATGATCAGAAGAGTGAAAGTGAATGAGAAGAAGTTGCTGAGAAAAAGCTATAGCAGCTAACAATTGGGTCAGTTCTTTTTTCGCTTTTGAGTCAGTGAGGTCTAGAGCCATGGCGAATGAAGCGTAGATGAAGTAAGCAAAGTACATAGACGAGTGTTCCAAGTTGTGAAGGTGTGTGGAGGGAATACTTCCATCTGCATCGAAAGGTTGGTGATGAGAAGGAATGATGAAAAGGTCCAAGGCTATGAAGATTGTGCTGCTAACCAATATGAAGATGAGCTCAAGGTATTTGAACTTTGGAGAAATGGGAAACCAGAGAGTAGTGCAGAAATTGTAAGACTTGGGGTTAAGTGCGTGAAGCTTGATGTGGTTAAAGAGGTGCCATATACCAACAATTATGAATCCAAAGCCCAAAAATACGTGCCCATCCATTCGAAATATGGCAAGGATTTCAAGTTGAGATACTAAAATGATGAACCTTTGACACTTATAGTTCATCACTAAAACAATGAACTGATATATGAAGAGAAACTTACAAATCCTCACTTGTGTCATATAGCTTTTCTGATGCTAGCTAGGAATTAAGGACTTGCTTCACGTGGGTCCTAAATGTCCTTGAAGCAGGTTCGTGGTGGGAGAGGTTGAAGTTGCGTGAAAGCAAGCGATGGAAATAGATGACATGGGAAATTTATTGCGTGCGTTCGGGTTTTACTTTTTCCTAAGTTCATTTATTTATGAGACGGTTGGATAAGCACAGCTCCAATAAAAAGTACTCCCTCTATTTAAAAATATAATATATTTTTAATTAAATTTTACTTTTTAATAAAATAATTACCTTATTTTTAAATTAATTTTATCTTTTTATATTTATCTTATTAAATACCCTATAATAAATATAAAATTATTATCAATAAGGACATTTAAAAAAAAAAGACAATGATTATATTTTGAAAGATAAAAAATATCTTATTTTTTTTAATATTTAACTTTTCAAAAAATGCCTTATATTTTTTAACGAAGGGAGTAGTTTATTTTATTAAACTTAATTTTCATTTGATTCTAAAGTTCATTTATTAAAATTTTTTATCAAGAATTAATTTGATAAAAATTAATTGTAATAATATATCAATTTATATTTGGATACAAGTTTAAAAAAATTAAAAAAAACTGAATTATTTGGAATCAATCCAAACCAACTTTTACTATTGAAAATTAACTTTAAATTATTTAAAAAGTTAAAAGTAATTTTTAAGGTAACTCAAATCAACTTTTGGCAAATACAGAACAATTGCAAAATAAAATGTTTGAAGTAAAAAAAAAATTGCTCAAATAATTTTTAACTCCTTGAAACGTTTTCCAAAAGAAATTGATTTCCAAATAGTGGTAACCAAACATGCCCGTACAATATATTTGCACGGTGCAAATGCAGTGGCTGGTGTTGTTGGCTAATCATACTTGTACTGTCAGGTGTTGGTTGGCGTGCACGGTGAGTAATGGTCCATAGAGTATCCGTGGGAAAAATTTTCTCACAACTTAAAAAATATAAATTATTTTTTTAAAAAATAATAATAAAATTCCTTACAATCTGATTTTTTAAAATATCATAATATTATATAAGTCTCTAAAAGTTTTTTATCAATAATTTTTAAATTAAAAAATCATTTTTTGTCATAATTTCTTATTAATTTCTTGCAATATTTGAATAAAAGTTGATTATATAAATAAAAGTCGTGAATGTGATTTATTATTTTGAGAATTTGTTTATCGATAATAAAAATTATAATTAAAAAATTATAATTTTTTATTTAATTCTTATTATTCACAAAATAAAAGTTATGATTTCATAGGTAAAAGTTTTGATTAGAGTTTGTTTTTCAATAAATGAAATTATGTCTGAGAAGTTGTAATTTATTGTTTAACTTTTACAATTTATAAATTAAAAAATTATAATTGAAGCTTATTATTTTTAAAGTAAAATATTTTTTTCAATTTAAAATTTATTGATAAAGAAGTTTATAAGGACTTTAGTGAAAATAATAATTCAGAGGAATTTTATCATCATTTTTCCTTATTCTTAACTCATCTCATTCCTAATAAATTAATTAATTATTTTTAAATTAATATTATTTTTTATATTTATTTTTTTATTTAATAGTGTTTTTCACTTAAAAATAATATAAAGTTATTTGTTAAAGATATTTTTAAAAAATTATTATTTATATCTTAAAACACTAAAAAAAAACCTTACATTTAATGGAGGAAGTCTCATTTTTGTAAAGCAAATCAACTTATCACTCTTGCAAGTATACAGGATCCATATAATAATAATTCCTAGAATATTCTTGTAATATTTGTTATTTATAAAAACAAATGGGAGTTTTGAAAAGAATTTAATAACTAATTTAAATGAATAAGAAAAATGATAAAAAGAGATGGAAATGATGAACCAACTAATCAAATGAGCACCAGTGATCAAAATTCACCTAGCCCTGGTCACAAACATATTGCTTTGCCGTGCGTAGGCATGGCTAAAATAAGCTTGATCACGAGCTAACGAAGGAGAAATAGGTTATTGCTTTGTGACCAGGGCTTCTCTTCCTAAGTTTGTTCGTTGCCGGATGAATACATAACATGTAGGAATCATTGTGGTGGGCTCTGTGCACGAGTGGAGACATCCTTCAAAAGCTTGTCCGCAACCGAATGAGTCTTTTTTGACTTGATTCCTTGGTCTTTAATTTTGAGCTTCGCATTATAAGACATTTTTAATGATACTTTTTCTCTTTTTCTTAAAAAAATACCAAAATTTTCAAGTAAGATATTTTATCTAATTTTATATTTAAATCACACATTAATTAGTCAAAATAAGAGCACAAATTATGCATAAATCTACATAAAATGCCCACTTTGATACTAAGTTTTATATACTTAAAATGTTTATTTTCAATTTAATCTTTTATGAACAAGTGTGTGTATTTTTTATAAATTATTTATTATGTAATAATCTCTTGTTATTAATATTATTAACATGATAAAATCTATACGTAACTAAGTTTTTCCATTTGGGTATTATCTAGTATTGAAAAAGATATTCTCTAAAGAGAACATAAAAATACATTTTTCTCATTTTCTTTTGAAAAAGTACGCTTTCACGTGCCAAATATTGTATTAGCTTTCGAAATTTCTTTCAAATATTATCTGTTCGTTTGTCATGCTGATATGTCAGATGAATCTAAATCATCTCCTCATCTTTTGGATATGGATACTCACAGAAGTCATCCTCTTAGCCTCCCTCCGTAGTAGAAATCCTGGCCATTCAATTCATATTATTTTACCAAATCATCTCATGTTAAAATAATTTATTTTTAAGAAATAATTCTTTCACAATTTATTTCATCACTTTAAATATATATTTTTTATACTAATGAGTAATGATTCAAAATGATTTTTTATTTTTATTTTTAAAACTTAATCTAAAAATTTACTCTACAAATTCTTTTTTAACATATTCTTGTCAAATAAGTTAGACCATGGTTTGAATGAGCTAGATGGTAAATTCTTTCAAATAGTTTGAATAATATTAAAGGCTTGCGGACTTACAATATTTTATTCAAACTTTGACTTGATGTATTTAAAAAAAAAAATTTGCAAAGTAATTTTTCAGAACAAGTTTTGAAAATAACAAGAACATTTTGAATCATTCATATAAAAAAATATATCTAAAGTGATGGAATAAATTGTGAAAGAATTTTTTTAAAATTAAATTATTTTAACATGAGATGACGTGGCAAGATATGAGATATTAGATATAAATTGACTGTCAAAAGTTTTTGTTGCTGAGGTGCATTGAGAGGATCTGAATCCTCATCTTTTTTCTCCTTTTGTTCGTATCCTTATATTAGATTAAAAATTGAATGGTTGATATTTGGATAAATTTTTTTTTATAAGTAAAGGAAAACTAAGACTAGCTATTCAGCCTATTAGTTACAAAAAAAAAATTCTCAAAGAGAAAAATTGATGTTTAATGGAATAATAAATGAAATCAAATAAAGAATAAAATCCATCCTAGTTATGCTACTCCTTACCCTCACTATTTATGATACTTTAAAATATTAATTGTTTGCCTATTTCTCCTTCTTCAGCTCGCTGTCGGGCTTAGTTTAGCCATGCTTGCATATGACAAAGCAATATGTTTGCAACTAGGGCTTCTCTTCCCAAGATTGTTCGCTGCTGGATGAATGTAGGACATGCAGGAATCACTGTGGTGGGCTTTATGCACGAGTGGAGAAATCCTTCAAAAGCTTGTCTGCAACCGAATGAGTCCTTTTTGACTTGATTCTTTGGTCCTTAACTTTGAGCTTCACATTTTGAGGCATTTTTAATGATATTTTGTCTCCTTTTCCTGAAAATACACCAAAATCTCTAAATGAGACATTTTATCTACTTTTATGTTTAAATCACACATTAATTACTCAAAATAAGGGCATAAATTATGTATAAATCTATATAAAATATGAACTTATCAAACTCCCTCACACTTAGACTGTTGCTTCTCTTCAAGCAAATACTTTTGTGTTTAGCTTCATTTCCTATATGAGAAGATTAAATATGTGACTTTTGCTCATAGCACTAGTAAAAATTAATTGTGTAACTAACCAATTGAGCTTTAATATGAGAGAGAAAGTCAATAATTCCATTAGTGTCACTACAAGGAGTGAATTTAGTTCTTATTGATTAAGCACTTATCTCTAAAATGAATTTGTCTATACCTTAAGGACTTACCTATTTATTTGTCTCAGTTAGTGCAATGGGGTCACCCACCTTTAGCCAATCATGAGTTGTCTTTCTTCCTTAGATAATCCTCAGGTCCTTTTGACACACCTTGATATTGGTAATACAAGGGCTCAATTAACTAGACTTGGGGATTTTATAAGCACACTTTTGACATTTACTAAGCTATTTGACATGGAGATCGACATTGGTGATGAAGGTCTCCAGTTACTAGGCCCAATTGGCATTAGCAAAGCGGATACTTCAGCATTTATTGCACCTATATATTATATTTCCTTTTATATAGGATCATATCCCTTTCTAACTACTTTGCTAAGTATTAGCATTCCAAGCATAGACATATAAAAAGAATAACAAATAAATGGTACCATATTCTTGATTGTTTGATTAACTCTGGGCTACCAACCTTAAATTCTTTCTCCAAATATAAAGTCACTCTCAGTAGTTATATGGCAAAATAAAATAGTTCAAAAGAAAAAAGATAAAAAAAAAAGAAATCTTTAAAAAATTTTCAAGAACAAAGCCAATTATAACAAGTAAATTATTAAGAAGATTTAATCAAAGTAAGTGACAACTGGTTATCATGATATATCCTCCCTCACACTTAAGACATCATAGTGACCTCATTGTGAATGTGATAAAAAAATCAAAACAAGAGAGGAGGGTATGAGAATAATACTTCCTTGATTAAGCTCAATTTTATGGGACACATTGCTGTATGTGCTCGACGTGATCATGGTCCTTAATTGGCTTCTCTTTATCTATTTATTCTAACTAAATGGGATTGTAAAAGAAAAATGTAGAAAACATAAAAAACTGAAAAGAAAGACTGAAACTAGGAAATAAATAAATTCAAAAAAATTGGATTATCTTCCAACAAGTCTTTAATGTCTTTAGCTAAGCATTCTACTTTTGGTGTCAAGGGGCACCATCTAAAGGTGAGAAGGGCACTTACTTTTGTGAGATACAAATATTATCTTAAAAAATAAGGAGTTTAGTAGGCTTAGCAAATATGGAAAATCTTTTCTTTTCTTTTTTTTTTTTGCCTACTTGAAAAATCAGCTCCCTTTAGGACCATCAATCATAACACATCTAGTAGCTGAAAATGGCCTCCCTAAGATGAGGGAAGCATATGTCATCTTCCAAATCTAAAAAATCTACAGGTAAGTAAAGGTTACCAACTTTTGCTTGGACGTCCTCCATAACTCTAAGTAGGTACTGCAAAGATCTATATGCCATTTGTAAAGTGACATTGGTGGGCTTCAAGTTAAAGATGCCAAGTTTCTTACACAAAAATAAAGGCATAAGGTTGACAAAAGAACCCAAATGACACAAGCATTTATCAATTTTTAAGTTATCAATCTGACAAGAAATAAAAAAACTCCTTGGATCTTTGAGCTTAGCGGGTAGCTTCTATTGAACTATGGCATTGCATTCTTCCATGAGAGCCATAGTGTTGAATTCTTGAAGAGTCTCTTTTTATTCAAACAAAAATTAACTCCTTCATGTACTTAGCATAAGCTGGGATCTTAGCCAAAGCTTCGATAAAAGAGATGTTAATTTGGAGTTTCTTGAATAACTTAAGGAACTTATTGAAGTCCACATCATGCTTGCTTTTCTTCAGAGCTTGAAGGAAAGGAATATAAGCTACAAAAGGCTTCACATTATAAGGAGTGTTTTCCTCTTAATCACTTACCTTTATAGGTGAACTAGCCTCCATTCCTAATGGTGGGTCCTCTAATTATATTTGTCTCTCTAATTAGTTGCTTAGTAGTTGACCCTGTGTATGTTTAGACAATTTGTTAGCAAATTGATTCTTTCTAGGTCTTTATGTTTCTAATTGTCACTTGATGTTGGGTCTCCAAGATTCTAGTAGTGGCTTGATGTTGTTCCTCTATGTTTTTAAGTGAAGTCTCAGTGGTGGATTGTGCAGTCATTTAAGGAGATCATACCCTCAAATTTGTTGATCTTTTTAATTAATGTTGAAGGGTTGATAGGGTGGAGCTAAAGGTTCTCAACATTCATTGGCTTGGTGCCTTATCTATTCCTCCACTAAAAGTTTAGGTAGTCCTTCCAACCCTCATTATATGTGTTGCCAAAATGGTTGTAAGGTTTGCCTTAACTCCTTCTTTGGTTCTAGTTGGCATCCATAAAGTATGTCTTTATAACTTGATTGCCATAATTACCTTGTAAAGAACCATGAGATACATTAGAAAAATTAATAAGAATTGAAGAGTTAGAAGGAATAACATTGGAAATTAAGTTATGAATATTCCTGTCATCTAATTGAGCACTGATAGTAGAGTTGGAGTCTACTTGATGAGTTTGGACTCTCCTCTATTGTTACCCTTTCACCTTGAGTTACTAGCTAGATGTTCATAAATATTTACAATCTAGTCTGTTATTGTATAACATCCTAGATTTTTAATTCAAGGGATTTTCAAAGTTAGAGGGGTATAATGGTAGTTTCAAGTAAATTTTTAATTAATGACGATTATGGGAGACTAATATAGCTTTTGAATCCTTAGTCAGTCTTAGAAGAGGGTTAGATTAGAGTACAAGCGAGTAATGGCATAAAGAGAGGTTTAAAATGTATGTAGAGCTCTTTGTGCCATGCGTCGCGACAGGTGTATAAATTATGCATTTATCAACTCGTAAGATTAGACAGAAAATGAGAAGTGTGATAGAGAGAACACTAGGAGTTAATGGGAGACGACTGATGGGTGTTATGGCTTGACTTTGGGATCACTTTGGAAGCATTTGGAGCAAGATTTAGTTTTAGGTAAGCTTCCTACACCTCTCTATCTCCTTATATTCAAATTTTTTTTGGATAGTTAGGGTATTTTAGGCCTTTGATTCGGTTGTTTTTAGGTAATGGCTGAACCTATTGCCTTAGTTAAGGTATTAGAGAGTTAAATCAAGCCTTTAAACATATATTTATGGATTATATAATGATTTAGAGTTGTTGGTTAGGGCTTGGATAAACCCTAAGCAAAAATTGGATGATTAAGAGCAATATGGCTAGTGTAATGGTGTTATCTATGTGTTAGGATGTTAAATAGGATTAATAAAATATGTTGGAAGAATTTTTGAGGCTAAATTAAGGTTTTAGGTATTACGGGTACCCAAAATTGTGTTATAAATAAGGTGATTAGAGTGTGAATTGACAATTAAGGGTTTAATCTTGTAGATTAGCTTTTGATTGAGCATTGCAATGCGTAGTGGACGTGTGTGGAGCCATTAGTTGACCATGGTAACCATTTTAATGACAAAAAGGTTGAGGTAACCGGATTTTCTAATTTCTATTTTTGTGTATTTGGATGGTAATGTGTTAGACTTTAAAATTTATGCTTTAGTTTTGAACTAGCGTAGTAATAATATGAAGTTATGATTTTTAAGTTATGTGAAGTGGAATGAAAAGTTATTTTAATGTTTTAGTATTTAGAAAGTTAATGCTATTTTTATGTATAACTACTTGCAAAATTTTATGATTTAAGTGGAAATGAGAAATTGTGATAAATATGTTATGACTATGTGTTGGAGCATTAAGCATGTTTGGCATGATCATTGTGAGAAGGTAGGAGTTCATCCTAGTGTGTTATTGGGACATTGTTAAGAAATTCATATGGTACATTGCACCGTGGAGGCCCTAATGCTTAGTATTATATTGTTTGGAAGTCCCAGTACTATATGAGATAGATTAGGCATTGACACCCCTAGTGTTCGGAGCCAAGGGGAATCTATGGTTTATAGTGAGTGAAGGTCCTCTTGGTCGAGGTTTTCTCCTACTAATAATGACCTTGGGCTAATCCAGTCACATAGACTTAGTCCTATTGAGTTGTCAACCCATAGTTCAATCAAAAGACATAAAGAGTGTATAAGGTGGTGTGTTGATCATGCATATCATACTATAACTGTATGTATGGATTTATGTGACTTGTTACATGTTTTATTATGCCACTTCACATATGCACAAATTGTTCTCACACATGAATAGTTGATTGGACTATTCAGTTACTGAGTCCTCGACTCACCCTATGGTTACATTTTTTAGGTAAGACTCGAATAATGGCAAGGGAAAGGAAGGTGTGACTGAGCATTGAGGGGACTAGCCAATGATTGTATAGTCCCTTTCATTTATTTTGTTTTGTAATGAATAGTGTATGCATATGTCAACTTAGGACATATATATTATTTTGTGATGCATTGGTATGATTTCTGTTGTTAACTATAGGTATTTTAGCCTAGGTTTGTTTTATTGTGTTGTAATGGCTGTGAGAAGTTGAGATACTAGTGTAAGTGTTAGTTTTGTATTGATTTATGTGTTAGATTGGCCATTGGATTAATTATATGAGATTGTTACCCTTAGTGGAATTTATGCTAAATATGGGGTTTTGGTGGCCAAATCTTATTTGAGTTGTTATTGTTGTGATTTGAATGGTTGTACAGGTTGTTTGTGGTTCAATTGAGTTGGTTCAAGTGGTCTCATGGGTATTGGCACTTGGTTTAGGAGTTTTAGATACCTTGTTAATGGTTTTTGAAAGAAAATGTGCCGTTTTGAGTTTGGGTGTTCAAATCTTATTTGGCTTAGTGTTTAAGTGTGAGACTAGTGCCAATAACTAGGTGGCTCTAAAAGCTATGTGTGGACACTTAGATCGCTCGAATTGGACATTAGATGGTGAAACGACACATTTTGGAAGTCCACTTAGGGAGCTATCATGACAGTAGTTTGCTGTCATGACAGGGGATATGAGCTGCAATGCATTGTCCATTATGCCATAGCACCAGGCACAGAGAGGGACATTTCCCTTTGTGTAGTTTGCCATAGTGGACAATGCACTACATCGTGGTGCACTATGCTTCTGTGGCTGAAAACCTTCAGTTATGCTTAATATTTTCATGTGATAAATTCTCATGCTTTTATTCTCTAATTTATTTGGTTTTAAATTATAGTTTGAGCTCAAACGACTTTTCAAAAGGGTTTTCTAGGGATCTCATTTTCTTAAATATTCTTTTAACCCTTGGATTATGATAACTATTTATAGGGTTAATGTAATCTCGATTGTAATAACGTTGTTCCATATTTGGTGTTCTATGTGATTGGTAATGTCAAGGATGACATTACATATTGTCTCTCCTCCATGGCTATCAATAGCTATGTTTACAAAGTTTTAGTAAGCCATCATTAGCCCTTATAAAATTTCTCAATTATCATCAAAGGGCTAAAGCCATAGTGGGGGCATTGCTTAATAAGGTGTTATATCATTACCAGGATTTATGGAATGGCTCCCCTAGAAATTGGGAAAAATTAAAAATCTTATCACATAGTTCTTCGATATGATGTGGTGGCGAGTAAAACCTTGACATAAATCTATCATATGCTTGCTCCTATATAGTGAGAGATCCTTCAGGCAGGTTCTAAAGCCACTTACTAGTATGGTCATAAAGGTGGTGAGTAAAGCCATGCATGCAAATTTTGTCATCATTTATATAATTGGGAGGGAGCATAGAGACAACATGAAAGAACTTCTTGATGAAAGCTAGAGCGTCTTCAAATGGCCTACTATAGAATGATGGAAGGCTATTCAGAAGATTGTTGTTGAGCCTAGAGTTTCTAACTTAGGCACTCACCTAGATGGACAAAGGACCAACGTTCACATAAGAAACAACAATGTCCCTCTATCAAGATGCAAAAACTAGCATGTGATCCTCTATTGGTATCTCAATGTAAGAGATTTCCTCTAGAGACTCTGGTAGATTAGAGTGTTCTTGCTCAGGTTACTCCTGATTTTTCTCTTGCCTCTTCTTTTTCCTAGTAGTCTGCATAATCGTTCAATTTTCTTTTATTAGAAAGCGTTAATTTAATTTTAGAGGATTTTTTTGAGTGTCTAGTTTGCATAAACAAGCCAAGAAAAACAATACAAAAATAAGAAAATAAAGGTAAAGGACAATGAAAGAGAAATAACAAAGTTATATATCTTCCCCAATAATGACATCGAAAACTTGATCGCTCTAGCAAATACATGGGATTGATGTCGTAACAATTCCTGAAATATTTTAGGCATTAAACCCAAAGGAAAATAATGATCTGTACTATTCATAAAAACAATTAAGAGTTTTGAAAATAATTTAATAACTAATTTAAATAAATGAGAAGAATAATAAAAGTAATGGAAACAATGAAACAAACTAATCAAATGAGAGTTAGGGATCAGGATTTACCTACTAGGATGGATTATCCTACTTCAGTTAATTATCTTCACTTATTTATAGTGAAAATTATTCTAAAGTGTCCTAATTAATATCAAGTTAATTAGGATATGTTTAATTAGAGTTAAATAACTCTCACTAAATTATACTCTCCAACTAAACCATGGAGCTACTATCTAAGCTACCACAAACTTCTAAATTATTCATAATTTAGTTATCTACATCTATCTCTCAATGTCTAGGTAAGTTTTTCACCTCTCAATTCATCAAACTATCCAAGGAAAATTATATAACAATTGTCTAAATAAAAAGACGATTAAAACAAGAGAGATAAACATAAACATAATAAAAATTCTCATAGACAAAAATTGACATTGAACGGAGACAATAAATGAAACCAAATAAAAGATAAAATTCATCTCATCTAGGTCACTACCTTGATTGGGAGTTTAGTAAGAACTTATAAAGTTAAAACTACAATCCCATATAAGAGAGATAAAAAGAATCTCAAGAAGATGAAAAGAGAGAAATCTTCCAATTCAAACAAAACTCCTCTTGACACTGTAATATGCCTCCTTGTCTTCAGATATGAAAATGGATTTGTCGAGAGGCTTTTAGGAGGTTTATTTATAATAAATTCATCCTCCTTGGGCTTAGAATCCATCCAGATCATACTTATCTGATATGACGATATTTGATTTAAAATAATTTAAAATATTAATTTTCACCTATTTCTCCTTTGTCCGCACGCGTTAAAGCAACATATTCATGATTGAAGCTTTTCTTTCCAAGTTTATTAATGGCTAAACTAATGCATGACCTATCGGAATCACCGTGGTGGGTTTCATCTATGAGCAAAGACTTCCTTCAGAAGCTTACTTATGATCATATCAGTCCTTTTTTGTTTGATTCCTTGGTCCTTGACTCTAAGATTTGCATTTTAAGGCTTTTCTCATGCTATTTTGTCTTGTTTTCCTGAAAATACACCAAAATCTTCAATTGTGGTATTTTTATCTAATTTTATTTTTAAATCACACATTAATTAGTCAAATAAGAGCAAAAATTATGTATAAGTCTATGTGAAATACCCACTTATCATCAACTTACTAGTAAATTTTTTGTATTTTTTTTGCATTGATCAATTTATATAATTATATCTAGGTTGTGTATTTTGAGAGTAGAGGATAAATTTGAAAATTTGATTAATTCTTCAATAGAGTGAATGCATTTTTAAGCTCTTCTTGATTTTGGTGAAAATACTAAAAAAATTTCATAAATAGAATTTTAAAGAGTATATATATGTAATTTTAGCAATGAAAGTATTATATATATATATATATATATAGACTCTACATTTGTGTGATACATCTATAGATGTATATTTTGAGATATCAATATTTTGATATACAAATATATGAGTATTCTATATTATGAGGTGATATAAAAAATCATCAATTATAAAAAACAAAGCGCCCACTTCCTGTAACTAATTTTGAACTAACATTTGTTACTTTATTTTGAATTGTCTCTACTACAATATTGCTAATATATGATGCCTCATATAGAATGATTGTATACAATCATCTTATATGAGGAGGCAGAGATTTACGAGAACAAATAAAGGACAAGTCGTCTTATATGAATTTATATAGGCATTTTTTTAAATTTCATCACTTATATGGGATAGTTCTTTGCAAGAACCTTATAAACTATAAGCTTACTCTCACTCGAGAGCAGTGATTAAAAAACCAAACTGGATCGGGCGGACCAATCGGACCGTCAACCAGTTTAGATTTTGGCTCAGTTAGTATGTAAAAATAGTTTTGGGGGTTGAGTTGGGTTGAGCCATTTTGGACCGATCGTCGGATCAGGAACCGAAATCAAGTTGGGAACCAGATCCAGTTTTAAAAAATTGAACTGTTTAAAAAATCCTTTTTAAGGAAATGACCAATTATTTTAATCATTTGATGTTATATTGTATCATGTGGCTTGTTAAGTCATAATAAACTTAAAATATTTAATTTTGTTTTTATGTTAAGTAGCAATTTCCTACTTATTTCTTATATTAAGATTATTATATACATATATATTTATTTTAAGTTGATTATTATATCATCAGTTTGACCATTAGTCTAACTCGATTGAACCATAAGAATCGTGAATCACTGACGTTTTTGGTTTGGCATTCAGTTTGATTCTGAAAACATTGCTTGGAGGCCCTTTCTCTCATTAAGAGGATTGAGCATTAGTGCTCATATCACCATTCTAGGTCAATGGTTCATGTTTCTTGTGTGATTCATTCTGATTCGAGCCCTTCTATCCTTTAATCAGGGATTTTAAGGCATGGGGTCTTCACTGGTTTGGGTGGATGGTGAACGTGGTCAAGGTTAGGTGGAAGGTTTGCAATAATAGAGATTGCAATTTTTGAGTGGGATGACAAGGGGAGCTCAAATTTGTAGAGGATGGCTATTGATTTGAGTTCTTGTGAAGAAGGGGGAAAGACTAGGAGTTTGATGATTGGTAGTAGTTTGAAAGCTGTATAGGTGCTGTAAGTGTATTGGATCATTGGCAAGGTGAAAAGTTTAATTGTGATTTGAATGGAGGTTCCTTAATTGTATCATAGGGGATGACGATATCTGATGGGTGCCTTCGGGAGTTATGATGCCATTGAGTAGTCTTCATCAAGGATAATTAGGTTACACGATGAAATTGGATAATTGAAGGTGGTTGAGATTAAGATGTTATGAGTTTGGGGTTCTAGGTTATAAGACTACAACGATGATAAAAATGAATATGAGATGGGGGATTTCAACAGCAGCTTCATTTTGCTGAAATAGGCACATCTTCTTCTTTGATTCCTTGATCAATTTCTGGCTTCCATTCTTTGACTTTGGTTCTTTGTACCTGTTTTGACATTTTTCATTGCTATGCTATTTTTTTTATTTTTGAGTTTTGCTTGATGATTCCTTCATCAATTTCTAACTTTGTTGTTCCTACTTTGTTCTCCTATTAATCTTCATCTTCACTTTGACTATGTTCTCACTACTACAAAAAGTTGTGATGCTTTCTTTTTTCTTCTTTTTTATTGTGTGCTTCGAAGGCAATTGCAATGTTAGAGCATTAAGGTAACATTTACCTTAAATGAACCCACATGGAGCATCAATCTTCTATTTCATTATCAATTAATAATTTAAAAAATTATTTATTCTTTAATGGCTCCCCTATTTCACATCTCTCTGATTTTCTGTTAGTCACTACTTCTAACTTTCTAAGGCTTATCTCCCTTACCACTTCGTAACCTTTCTTTGCAATTTGATCCTAACTTCTAAGATTTCACCAGATATGGCCATGTAAAGAAAAGCAATTTACCTTGAAGCCATGTTGAGTAGTCTCTATTTTGTTAATTTGTTTTTAATTTTTTTCAATTAGAAAAATAAATGATCTAGTGCTTGCGAAAATTCTTAAAAGGAGATTAGAATCATTTGCTCTGTTATACATCTAATTTGCTCTATTGTGCAAAATATATGTTAGCCAAAAATAAAGAATTAATTTGTTTGATAGGACTAATTATTGTTGAGTATGGATGAGATGAGCAATTGATGGGCTTGAATGGTTATAAAGAAAGACAAGTGGAATATGGAGGAAGTCGCACATGTTGCAAGTGGAATACAATATTGACATCTATAATGAGACTTTTGTAACTTATGTATTGATTTTTGGTTGGATCTTTGGTTACATGCAGCATTAAAAAAAAGTTGAAGAAAGGTTTGAGGGTCTATTTTATTTGAACCTAATATTATTCACTAATTTTGTGATAGGAAAATGATTGAAAAAGTAGGATAGAAGAGAGATATAAGATAGCGTTTGAGAAGAAGATGAAGAGAATTCAAAAAGAATGAAGGAATAGAGAAAAATAGAGAGAAAATTGAGAGAGAGAATCAGGTTTCTAAATGATATGTTTTATTATGATATTAGCCTAATTACAATTAAGAGAAACCTAGTATTTATAGGCTTCAAGTACAAAAAAGTCAAACAAAACAACAAATGACCTAACCACCCTTTAATAACTACCACTACCTAAATAATGCATTTTTTTATTATTTTATGTATCAATACACCCCCTTTAATAGGCCTTATCCTTAAGGGTTTAAAACTTGAAAATCTAGAAACTATTTCTGAAAGTTGAACAAGGATATCTAGCTGCTTCCTTATCTAGTTTACCTTACCATTATACCAATACTTTAGTAATAACCCTTCCCTTATGTATTCCTACCCTCTTGTTCAAGATCACTTCCAAAATAAGGGTAGCTGGAGCTTCTAGCCAATTTTTAGGGTGATGCCTCTGTTTGATAGAGGGATTTGGACACAATTTCAATAGTAAAACATGGAAGGTTGAGTGAATTCTAGAGGTAAGAGGAAGTTCTAACTTGTATGCAACATTCTCTATCCTTTCTACTACTCTCTATGGCCCCAAATACCTTGGTGCCAACTTTTGTGTACTCCTAGAGGTTGCTAAAATCTATCTATAAGGCTACAACTTGAGGAAAACCCATTGTCCAACATCAAATTCATGATCAACCTCTTTAAATCAACCCTTTGTTTCATTCAATTTTTGCTCTGTTAAGATGATACTTCAAAACATTTGTTATATGGTCTCTTGCTGCAAAACTCCAGTCTATAGCTTCAACCAAAACTTCTTTAAGTAGATATGGAGCATATATTGGTGGTTTTTGTCCATAAAGTAATTCATAGGGTGTTGCCTTGGCTGAAGTGTGGAAAGTTGTATTGTACCACCATTTCACCAAAGCTAACTACTTACTTCACTCGTTAGGAGTTTCCCAACACATACACCTAAGATATGTTTCCAAGCAATGTTTCAACACCTCAATTGTCCATTACTTTAAGGACAGTAGGATGAAATAAGCTTTTGCTCTACCTTAATCACTTTCAAAAATTCTTTCCAGAAATTACTAATAAAAATTAGATACTTATCACTAATGATCTCATTAGGAGACCGATATAGCTTGTAAATATGATCTATAAAATGTTGACTCAAGGTAGTTGCCTAAAAGGGATGAGAAAGAGCCAAAAAGTGAGCATATTTGCTCATTCTATCCACTATAACCCATATTACCTCTTTACTTCTAGATTTAGGCTACCTTTTAATAAAATCCATTGCTATGCTCTCCCAAACTCTATTAAGAATGGGTAATGGTTGCAATAAACCAGGGGTAGCTGTTGTCTTATACTTGCGATGAGCACACATATCATATCCTCTTATAAAATCTTAAATATCCTTATGCATTCCCTTCCATCAAAATAAACCTCAAACCCTTTGATAGGTAGCATGCACCTTGGAGTGGCCTTTTATGGATTAGCATGCAACCACTTAAGCATTTGTTAATAGCTACAACATCACCAACCATTAACTTCCATTTCCATCTTAACAACTGTCCATCCCACACATACTTATGGATATCACCTCCTTTCACTGTAACTTAGAAATTACAGCCTTCAAATCTGCATCAGCATCCCAACTCTCCTTAATTTTCTGAAGCAATTCAGGAGAAGTGGTATTAAGCACCATTTTTAACAATTGAGGCCCATGCAACCTTGATAAAGCATTTGCGATAGTATTTTTCTTTCCTTATTATAGTAAATTTCATACTTGTAACCTAAAAATCTAGCTATCTAGTACATTTGAAAAGGAGTTTTTAATTTCTATCCCAGTAAGTACTTCAAGCTTTGTTGATCAGTTGTAATAACAAACTTTCTTCTCTCCAAATACTAGTGCTAATATTCCACTGCTTGAACCATTGCCATCAATTCTTTTTCATAGACAAACAACTTCAAGTGTTGAGGAGCCAAAGCTTTGCTATAGAAAGCAATAGGCCTACTTTCTTGCATCAATATAGCACCAATCCCAAAACCGCATACATATGCTTCAATAACAAATACTTTATTAAAGTTTGGTAAAGCAGGTACATGAGTTGAAACCAATACTTCCTTTAATTTTGTGAATACTTCCTTTAATTTTGTGAAAACTTTTGCTATTGCATCAGATCAAATAAATCCTTGTTTCTTTAATAAATTGGTGAGAGGCCATGCAATCTCCCTATAGTGCTAAATAAAACGTTTATAATATCCCATTAGGCTAAGAAAGGCTCTTAATTGTTTGATATTGGCTGGTTCTGGCAATTTCAATATTATCATCACCTTCTTAGGATTACTTGAAATAGTCCCACTCCTTAAAATATGAACCAAATACTCAATCATAGTTGCTACAAATTTACACTTCCCCCTTTTGACATAATATTGATTTTTTCGTAAGATTTCTAGCACCTTTGCTAAATGCTCCATATGATTTGTAAGAGAAGAAGAGTATATTAGGATATCATTAAAGAAAATAAGAACAAACTTTTTCTTAAAAAAGTCTAAAGATAGAATTCATTGCTCTTTGAAATGTGGCTGGTGCATTGGTTAAGCCAAAAGGCATGACCAGCCATTCATAGTGCTTGGAATGTGTCTTAAATGTTATTTTGTAAGCATCTCTAGGTACCATGCAAATTTGATGATATCTAGCTCTTAAATCTAACTTGGTAAACCATCGTGCAATACTTAATTCATCAAATATGTCCTCCATAAGAGGGATAGGGTACTAATTTTTTAAAGTCCTTTTGTTTAGCCCCCTCTAATCTATACACATGCACCATGAACTATCTTTCTTCTTAACTAACACTATTGGAGCTAAAAAAGTAGAAGAACTTTCTTGAATAATCCCAGATTGCAGAAGTTCTCCCACTAGCTTCTCAACTACATCTTTTTGACTTGAAAGATAATGATATGGCTTTAAACTAATAGGATCAGTCCCTTGGTGAAGAACTATAGGGTAATTGTGTCATTCTCTTATAGGTTGAACATTGTCAATCATCTTCTATTGGAAAAAAAAAAACTGTTCTCAATAGCCTTTTCTAGTGCAATTTATGGGTCCCATTCCTTTACATCTCTCTCTAACCCTCACTCTCCATGGCCACTGGTTATATCATCGTGTGTGAGTTCTATAGTCTCTCCTCTATCACCTCGCCATTCTCTCCTAATCATCAACTATAGAAAATGAAGAATTCTCAAACAACTTGTTCTCTAAAGGAGTTCATTTGATTGTGTTTATGGCATCTTGAATGAGCCATGTGGGGTTGGAGATGTGAGGAGAAGATGAGGGAATATCCATGTCCTACTTCATCATCAACATCCAATCAGAAAGAGGAAGTTTTAGTGAATTTTGATGAGGAACAAGGGGAAGAGATGATGAAATGAAGAGGTTTTTTTCAACATGAGAATATTATCAAGGAAAAACCGTTAGCATTTTTTTAAAAAGAAATCGGAATATCTTTTTATATCCAAGCATGGGGAATCTAGTAAAACCACTTCAGAAAATCAAAAGGAAGGGGAAAAAATCCCGAAGTTGAGATTGAAATCTATTATCTAGTTACTACACAGAGAAAACTTTAGGATCATATATAATTTAAATATTTAAAGATAATCAACTCCTCACTTGGACACCAACAAAACAAAGCAATGAAGAATGCAAACTCAGAAAAAAAACCTAGAAAATTCTTAGAAATCCTCTCAATTGGGGATGCAAAACAATGTAAAATAATGAATTTGCAAGAAATGCCGTAAGGAAACATGATAAATTGAGAGGAAGTAATACGAGTGAGTGAATGAAGCAACCAACTGAAAAGCAGAGAGAAAGAAAACCCAAAAAAAGGTGAATTATATAGAAGCAAGAAACAGGAAGGAGAAAAAGAAACTCACCCCTATGACTATAAGTTTGAAAGTAAAGGGAAGAGTAGAGGCTACAGAAGCAAGGAAGAAGATGCGTAGAGGCTATTGATGAAGATAATTGAGGAGGTATGCCATTCTAGAGACTGAAAATTTATGGGTCCCAAGAATTCAGGTTGAATAAAGTTGAACATTACCATCAAATGGTCGAAAGGTGGTACATGCTATGTTTTTTATAGTTGATTTTTTTTTTGCATCATTTTATAGTATAGGATATTTCGAGATCCTCAAAAAATAACTTGTAGTTAAATCTGCACCTTTATCCTAGATATATTAATACACACAAATATATGCTACACATTTGAAGTTGAATATATAGCACAAGACTTTAGATTAGGCATAATTTGTGACCTATCTAATGAGTATTTTAGTTGAGAAAATGATTATAATATTAAATTGTGATATTTCAATTTTAGACAGGCGAGAGTAATTGTCAGAGATAAAATCATTTATTTAATAAGAAATTACGTACATAAATATAGGTATACTCAAAGTCTCAAATATAGTTAGAGAGGTACATCAAACCCATCAACTTATCTTGGAGATTATTACAAATCAGACTATATAATTCCTAACTAACAACAGTATAGGAATTAAATGATTATTTACTACTTTATACAAACTTCCTATCATCTCTCCTTCACCTACCTAATGCTCACTTCTTTCTATCTCTCTCTCTCTCTCTCTAATGAAACTCTTTTACCCCTTGTTTGGATGGGAAGAAAATATGAAAGGAAAGAAAACTATAAGAGAAAACAGGGAGGAAAACAATTTTTTCTCTTGTTTGGATGATGAAGGAAAAGTGAGAGGAAAGAAAAGTGAAGAGAAAAATAAAGCATGGGACCCACTACATTTTCTCCCCATCTTTTCTCTCCATAAGTGGAGAGATTTTGAGAAGAAATTCTTGGTTCCACATCTGCGCTCACCTCTCTCCCCCTGACAAAGCCCTACATCATGGTCATACCTTCATTCTAGTTCACTTACGACGCAATGGGACCACAAGCCTTCCGGTGATCTAATCTCCACCTTCGAATTTCTTCTTCTTCTTTTCTTGACCATGAGGGTGCAAATTCATTGCCGAAACCAGGAAACCAAGAGTACAGTAGCAAAAGCACAAGTATAAACCAACAGCAAACAAAATAACGCATAAGGAACAAATTTAAGAAAGCATCAGCCAATTCCTTCAAGACTTTGGGCTCCGTTTCAAACCTCCACAATTTGAGGACTTGTATATGCCACTTGATTTAATATGAAATTTCTGTTACGCTATTTTTTTGTTATTTTTTTATTCCTTTTCATTTGGTGGTTATTAGTTCAAAACAATCCTTTCATTTATGTGCTCTAGTTGGTTTTAATACGGAACAATCTCTGAATCAAAAACGGAAAAAAAAAAGGAAAAATCTCTTATTGCCTTTGATTTTATTTTTAAAATTTTAAATAGAAAATTATCCATTTTGATTTTTTAGCTATAATATTTTATGTTAAAAAACTATCAATTTTGATATTTAAGTAGAAAAATAAAAGAAATATAATTTTTGGCCAAATAGTTTTATTTCAAAATATTATGATGGATTTTAATATGATTTTTTTTCTTTAGTGTATTTTAATGGAACAATGACATAATATATCCAAATATAAGGGTATTATTCTCATTTTGGTTTTTGCCTATTTTCTTTCCTCTATCCATCCAAACACAAGAAGTGATAATATTATCTCCCCAGTTTTCTCTCCTCTCCGTTTTCTCTCCTGTTATTTTCTTTCCTCTCAACTATTATTTCCATCTAAGTAGAGCATTAATCTTCTTTAACGTGTTATTAATTATATGAATGGTTTCCTTATGAAAGGTTATTTTTATTCTTTTGTAGATTTCATTTTGGAAGAAATTAAAAAAAACATCATAAATAGACAAATGATAAAAAAATTTACCTTGCCATTGTTATTAATTGGGCTAATTATCTTGAAAGCCCTAAATTGATGCCCTTGGATGACTATTGGCTATTGGATATGAAATTGGACACTTAGGTGAAAAAGATTGTGGAAAAAATGGTTGAATGGTCTCAAATGTCCAACTTCTACTTATGAAGTTGGACAAAAGAAAAAAAAAAGTTACGCACGTTAAAAATTGTTTGGAATGTTATCATGTGACATGCACTGTGATGGATGGCAAGTATGTTCCAATACATGGTGCAAAATGTGATAGCTATGGTGGATACTGTATCACATGATAGTTTCTCGTATATTTGAAAACCGAGGGAGTATTCAGATTTGGATACTAAGATTCGATGATTTTGAGAGACCCACCTTCAAACGTATGTGCCATTGTGGTTCTGCATATGTTAAATGAAAAGTTACGTGTCTAGTGGACTCATATTTAAATTGTTGGTATCTGGTCTAAAATTGAAGTCACTTATTAGGCCGATTTAGTAATTGGAAAAATAATTTCCAACCCATTTTGATATTATCTTTCGCTTTTCAAAGTTTTCAAGCATATGTTTGTTTATTTTTCTTTTTTTCAATGGAAGGTTAAGTTTTTATTCAGACTTTGGGTACAAATATTCTCCATCCGTTTCATTTTATTACATGTTTTTTCGGCGTGATTTCATTTTTTGTAATATAAGATGTTTTGCAAAACAACAATGATGCATTGCTAAATCTTATTCTAAAATACCCTTCTCTCTCTCTCTCTCTAAATGCTTACATAGTCAATCTTTTGTGTTAAACGAAGGGATTTTCAAAAGTTTATTTGCTCCTTTTCGGAAAAAGAAAATGAACTTTTAAAATGCATTCAATTATTTTAATTATTCTTGGCAATTTATTTAAAAACATCTCTAAAAATATAACAAAGAATGTATATAATTATGACAAGGAATTTAACCATAGCTATGATGAGGGAGAAATTCTTGAATGGAAGATATTGTAGAAGTTTGTCATATTTTAAGGCCCTCCGGTCCCATTTATAAGGAATATTTTAAAAAATTTATTTGATCTTATTTATAAGTTACGATATAACTTTTCAAGTTATATTTGAAAAATATTTTCAAAATTATTCTTTATGAAAGAAAAAAATTAACATGAGTTTACTTTTTAGATTTATTATATAAGGATATATTTAAAATTTTACACGCATATATTTCTTTTATCTTTTTAAAATTAATATTTATAAGATTAATAAAAATAGCTTATAAAAAAAATCCGATGCGTAATAAGTGAGGGGGATATCGCTAAAAAGAACAGGCGGCAGTCTGGAAGTTTGTCATGTTTGATCAAATGCATAGTTTGATCGATGTCAAGACAGAAGAAACGAGGTATCCGAGCCCAAATACCTAACATAGACCGAAGACCAATCCATAATACTCTTTAGGCCATTGTGTTATTCCTCTCATTTGCACGTTGTATCTGTTAATTCCTCCTCCTTCTTGGGTGTTTTTGTTTTTTGTTTTTAAATAACCCAGCTGTTTGGGGGAGGGGTGTCTCTATCCTTTTTTCTCCCCTCCATTTCCCTCTTTTTACCTCTCATCACCAGTAGATTAAAGTTTTCCAACGGTTCAGATTTAATTTTTGATAAATTTATTATTATATTATTTATAAAATGTATAAATAAAATATTATAGTTTTAAATTATTTATATTAAAATTTAATAACTCAAATTTGTTTACATATTTCTGTATAATTAAAATAATAATTTTGCAACTATTAAAATTTTAATATAATAATGATGAGGGAGAAATGGAGGGAAAAGAAAGGGAGACACCCTCCCCTCTCCATGCCCATAGGATAGGGGATCCCATGTACATGCATTTTACACACACATTATGCATCACACAATATTAAAGAGTATTCCCCTTAATACATATAAGCATAAAGAATATTCCAGGCTTATGTGCCCTACTTTTTAATGTCAATAATATGCAGAGCTAAAGTATGCCACCATTAAGCAAAAATGGACTATTTGATTACACATTTTTAGAACAATTTTAAAAATAAAATAAAAAGAAATTTTAAAAAAATGTGTTTTCATGTTACCTGTTTTGGAAAATAAAAAAATTTAAAATTGTTCTGAATAACTAAACCTATAACATCTTTTTAATTTTTTTTTGATTTTTTTGTTTTGCAAAGCTAGAAAAAGGATAGAAAATATTATATTTTTATTAATGACAATTATGTAATAAACTAAATAATAACTCAAATATATTTTATCATTTTTTGTTTTAGGAATAAAAACAAAAACCAAATCAAATAAGTCCTATCTGTCTATAATTTAGGTCATTTTGAAATTTACCTTTGATCTGTTGATATTGTATATGATCCTTTATCCACAAACATAAAAAAAAAAAAAAACCTTCTTTCCCTACGCAATCAGGTTAATTAACCTTTTTTTTTTTTTTTTGGGGATCAACTAGTTGGAATCGTTTCTATAACCCAAAATATTTCTAAATATATTCCTTGCTGATAGAGGCTAGATCGAATAACATCTTAGTAAATTCCAGATTGCAGACTAGCAGAAATTAAAGAGACTTGCTTTTGGAAAAAAAAAAAAAAAACAAGAACATTATTCATGAAAGCGACAAAACTAGCAACTACATTTTGACAGGAATAGCTCTTAGAGGTTGAGCCTTGTGCATGGTAAGGCCATATCTTTGACTCATATCCATGTCCTCAGCCTTTAACCCATCTGGGACTTTCCAGTCAAAGTGATATAGAAGAGAGGCCAACATAAAGGAAAGTATCCTAGAAGCCAAGGGTAACCCGGGACACATCCTCCTTCCAGCACCAAATGGAATAAAGTTAAAATCATTAGCCTTAAAATCAATCTCATTTTCCAAAAACCTTTCAGGAATAAATGAATTAGGGTTTTCCCATATGCTTGGGTCTCTTCCCATAGCCCACACATTTGCTAAAATCTGTGAATTTTTGGGTACTAAGAAGCCACATAACTCTACATCACAAATTGCCTTGTGGGGTATAAGGAAAGGTACTGGTGGGTGCAGGCGTAAAGTCTCTTTGATTACTGCTTGTAGGAAAGGCAACTTTGAGACCATAGACTCTTCGAGTTTCAGAGTACTTTTATCAAGAACTTGTTGGAGTTCTGTTCTTGCTTTTACCATTTTTTTTGGGTTTCGCATTAATTCTGCCATTGCCCATTCTAGGGCGCTTGATGTTGTGTCTACGCCCGCCAGAAATAAATCCTGAAATATCAATGAATAACAAGAAGTCAAATTAAAAGGGAACTTTAAATTTAAGGTATAATGTTTCCTTTCAACTTTTAAAAATCATGTAATATCACTTCTATCATTAATAAAAATTAACTTTGACTTTTAATTGATAAGAAAATTAAATAAAAAGATTAAAAAAATTACAGAAAATGATCCAAAAATATAGAGAATAACCAAAAAAAATACAAAAAAGGATTAAGAAAATTTTCTATTTTGCTTTTTTTCTGCAATTTTTGAAATCCTCTTCTATAATTTTTTATTAACTAACAATTAAAATTAATATTTATTAATGGAAGAGAAAATATTGCATCCTTTAGGGGTAAAATTATCATTTAGCCCTAAAAATAAAAACTCTAGCTATTGGTGGGCCCATCATTGTTCTAGTGTTTGGGAATTTAAGTTACTTTATTTGGAAATGAAGTGCTCGTCCAAGATTAAGAATTATACTCACAATGAATAAATGAAGAATATCATCGCGACTCAACTGCGAAGTACCGTCTTGCATAAGATCGAGAAATGAATCCAACACATCATTGTAATCTTTGGACTCCTTGTTCAAACTTCTAAAACGCAATCTCTCTTCCATAATATCATCAAAACTCTTATATAATTTCCTAAGGTAACCTCTCATCCTTGCACGGACGCCTTGCAGATCCAGAAAGCTCAAAACAGGAAAAAGATCAGAAACATTAGCCCTTCCAGCTTCATCCACGATCCCAATCACCAACTTCATATACTCTTGAGTCTTATCAGAACCATAACAAGCAAAATCCATGGAGAAAAGCATGTTCGATATTGATTTCAGAACTGTAGTAAAGGAAGCCTTAGCGAGATCTATAGCCTCACCTTTGATGGAATATTCATGGACATGATGGATTAAGTCTCCAACCTTGCTTTGGCGTAGAAACTGAGTTAAATCTAGCTTCAGGGTTGAGAAAACTTCCGTAACACAAGCTCGTCTTAGGGTTCTCCACTGAGGTGAAATGGCAATCCATCCCACAGAGAGTCGGTGATGGTCAAGAGCTCGAGCACAGTCTGGGAAGGTTCGACCAGAGAAGTCTAGGTCGTGTTTGTGAAAAGCTTCTTTGGCTATTGCTGGAGAGGAGATGACTATAGCGACCCTCGTGCCTAACTTGAGTGACATAATCGGTCCATGAGATTTGGAGAGGTTTGTGATGGACAAGAGAGGGTTAGAGCCAAGCTCTAGGATGTTTCCAATTACAGGGTAGGGACGAGGACCTGGTGGGAGCCTGTATGAAGAAGACGATGATGATCGAACGAAGCAAGTTAAGTACTTGTGAATCAAGGCTGATGAATTGTCTTCTTTGAGTTTGAGAGATTTGTTAGGGGCTCGTTTGATGAATAGGATGTAGATAAGGAAAGAGGCACAGAGAAAAGACGTTAGGATGAGAATTGTCATATTGTCCATAGTTTCTTTAATTTCTCTTTTCCTCCAGAGCCACTAATCTATATAAAGAAGTGATACATTAATATCTCAGTCTCTTTCTGCGTAGGGTCCTCATTCCGCTAGGAAATTTCGTTGTGCTTTCTCTCTTCTCTTAAACATCGAAACACAATAGGAGATACAGCCAAAAATTACATTGAAATAAGTGGGCTCATTTGGAATGATGCGGATGTACAAATTTATGTCACCTGTCCATATTGATTGTGTACCGCCCATATTTAATTCAATTTGATGTTTATATTTTAAGAATTTTAATTAGATTTGGATACCATAAGTGGCCCCAATCTACTCACTCAATGAATGTATCAATTATAATCATTAAATTTTATCAACACTTGAAAATTATTCTAGTGCAATTTCCCTCCAAAAATTCAACTTATGTTGTCCATTTTAAAAATTTGATATTTAAGACTTTTTGTGTATCATATGACAAAATCTCTTACAACTGTTATCATGTCACATGAAATACTCATTGAATTAGTGGATTTGTGCCACCCATTGAATCCAAATTAAATTCATTTTAATATAATTTTTTCATAAAATAAAATAAATATATATAATTTTTTAGTTACTTTTTTTAAAAAATGTAAATTTGTTTTTCTAAAAAGTACTCCCTCTAGTCCTTTTACAAGTTATTTTCTAGAGGAAATTGATGAATTCATGTATAAGTTCACTTTTCATAAAATGTTGAACCATGTAATTATTTTCAAAGAATTTTATCCTTTTGTAATTTTAATTTTATGAGTAGGATAAGATGTCACACATATGTAATAATATAAGAGTATTTTTAAAGACAATGATTAATAAGATGTCACACCCCAAAATAGAGGGTGACCGGCACAGGTGTGAACCACTTTCACATTCCCGTAAGCCTTCAAATAAATATTTATTTCATTTTTCAAGAAAGGAAAAATTCAATCAAATCATATGAGAATTTAAATAACTTCTTTAAATTTATTATCATAAGAAAGTGTCAACGTTTTTGTAGAAATTTCGATAGAACCTCTCCTGTAACTAGGATCTCCTGAAAATTCTACAACAAAATTTTTTACAATAACAGTATAATTCAGGAGCGTAGCTCCTTCCAGCCAGCTATCAATATACAAACCAAAAATACAACAACCTATGTGGAGCATCTGCTATTTCTTTCAAATCAAAAAGGATATACAGATATATATTTACATTAAATAACAATACCAATCAAAAAGTCCACCCACTGTAGCTAATTGCCCTTTGAGGTTGTTGGTGGGATTAGTGTCAGCTAACAAATCTGAGGCCAAAATAATTTTTCAGTGAATAGCATTCTCATAAAAAAAATTCTTAAAAATTTAATCAATAATCTCTAATAATAGTATCAAATAGTTAAAACAATTCTACCAAAATTTATAAACATGTAAGTCATAACCATTTTTATAAAATAAAAGTAAATTGAAATTAATTTATGTCATCATACTTAAAGAAAACAATCTACTCTCATGCAACTCAAGGTGATACAAATTACTAGTCAAAATCCAGGAAATTTCAAAAACACATATTAATCAACATTTAAAATTGAGAACTCAACAGAACAGATTACAAACGTGGACACTCAGTCCACGAGGGTAAATAACCAAACACGGCTTATGCCACGAAAACAAACGTGGACACACCAATCCACAGGGGTAAGTAACCGAACGCAGCCGTAGCTACGAAACAAACATGGACACACAGTCTACGAAGGTAAGTGACCAAACATGGCTTAGGCCACGGAATTAAACACGGGTACAAAGCCCATGAATACCAAACGTGAGAATAAGACTCACGAAACAAACTAGCTAGTATTTAACCACAGCGCGCTACGGGCTAACGAAACTGCAGTTAGCAGCAGTGTTCTGTTTAGAGTCCTCTCAAAAATCGTGTTTCAAACATGCGAGAAAATAATTACTTCTGGAATATAATCAACGTTTCCAATGCTAAACTCGCATGTATCACTTTAAGTTTTAATTTAAGACCTATTGAAAATGGTCTTTCATAAAATAATATACGAGCTCGCATTATCTAAATAATCAAGAATTTTAAGAGTTTAATAAGTCAAATAATTTCATAAATCTTTAAAACATATCCCCTGAGGAAATAAATGCATATATCCTCTTTTAAACATCTCACATCAATATTACAAAGTTTCAAAACGAATGTAATTCACAAGAATAAAATATCTTAATGAAAATTTGTTAAAAATAAAAATACCAATAAAAAAATAAATTAAAGGGAATGCTATTCACTTACTCGTCAGAACTTCAAATTTTTAAGGATATCCTTTTTTTAATTCTGATCAGGGTCCTGTTCTTCCTCACCCCCTATCAAGATAAAAATCATTTCATAGATTCCCAATCTTTAGAAACAATTCCAAATTAACCATCCTCATCTAAAATTTAAAGCTAAATTTATGATTTAAAATTGGTCCAAGTATTATCACTAATTCAATCACTTTCCTTGGTTATACAACTACAATATCCATTTAATTTAAAATACTCCTTTCTATGTATGCACATGTAATCACAAGGAAGGATGAATATCTAAAATTTCAACCTCCAACCCACATTTATCATGTATTGTTACTAAGTTCAGATGGGTTTCTTGCTCAAATTTTGTCTTCTCCTCTCTACGTATCATTACAGGTGACAGCAAAAAAATTTGAAGCTTCCATAACTACACATAACCGAGAAGTAATAGCAAGGCACACACTAACTTCTGTGTTTTCACGTACACACACATCACTTATATCCTTACGTACAGTAACAGAAGCTAACGTGCACAACCTAACAAAACTAATGACACAAAAATTAAACTCCTCACCTCAACTTGACTGACCCAGGCAGCGACGAACAGCAAAGGAGGGAGAAGAAGGTCCTTTAATATTGAACAGAGGAGAAAACCGACACTGATAGGGACGCGGAAGCAGAATCGTGCTAGTTTAGGGATAGAACCCTGAAACAACAAAAACACAAGAACAAAAAAAGAAAGGGACGAAATTTATGATGGAAATAAAGAAAGGTATGAAGTAAACAATAGGATAATGATCAAGGAGAAGATCCTCTAGAGCACCTGCCTCTAGGAACCTCAACCTTCGAAGACACCACAAGAGTTGATCACGCTCTTGATCACGTCGGTTTCTCACACGGGATACCACCACAAAGCACTAAGGCTCACAAGAGTTATAAACTCTAAAATGAATAATTTCATTCAACTTCTGTCTGTTTATAATAGGGAGCATGCCTAATTTATATAGGCTTATAGAAAAATATTTCCTAAAATTAAAACCCTAATTTCCTAATACTAAAAGGAGAAATAATGATAAAATATTTAGCCACATAATTTAGGAGATGTGATCCTAAAATTATGGGATTACAAAATTTAGAAATTAATATTATAATTAATTCTAACCTTTGACTAGACTCAAAATAGAAAATCAAATTAAAGGACCATTAAAATAGGAAATAATTTAGGAGACAATCAAGGGATCATAAAGGATTTGAAATCACGCCACTCTTGACTTCTTTACTAGGGTTTCATGTCTCCTTGCATGCAAGAGGCTCAACTTGTAGTCTTCCTTGCATTGGGCTAAGGTCTGCATCTCTTGGGCTTGACTCTTCATGAGTTTGGATCTTAAATACATTATACACATATAGATGCTCTCCTTTGGACTTGAGGGGAGTGCCCCAATGCTCTCCAAGCTCTTGAACTTCTTGCACAAGACTGAACAAGGCTTGCTTCATAGCTTTGGTTCGGGCTCTTGTCATTGGACCTCCAATATGTTGCAATGGGTCTTTAGGTACGTTGGATTGGAAGTATTGGGCTCCTTCTATGTCACCATGCTCATGATTACCATCCTCAGGCTTCGTTGCCATTAATGTTATGTCACCTGTGCCATGGGGCCCATCATTCCCTCCCAGTTGGAAAGGATTCGTCCTCGAATCTGCAGAATCATATAAAGATAAATCAGAAACATTAAATGTGGCACTAACATTGCCATAAGAGCTAGGCAAATCAATCTTGTAAGCATTATCATTAATTCTTTCCAAAACTTGAAAAGGTCCATCTCCTCGAGCTTGAAGTTTGGACTTCCTTTGATTAGAAATCTCTCTTTCCTTAAATGTAACCAAACCCAATCTCCAGGCTCAAAGATCACACGTCTCCTGCCTTTATTAGCTTGCTTGGCATATTGCTCATTCTTTCGCTCTATATTTGCTTTAACCTTAGCATGTAAGTCCTGCACAAACTTAGCTTTTTCCTTGCCATCAGTGTTAGCATGCTCAGAGAAAGGCAAAGGTAAAATATCAATAGGAGATAATGGATTGAAACTATAAACAATTTCAAATGGAGAATAAGAAGTAGAAGAATGAACAGCCCTGTTGTAAGCAAATTCAATATGAGGTAAACAATTCACCCAATTCTTCAAATTCTTCTGAATTATTGCTCTTAATAATGTAGTCATAGTTCTGTTAACTACCTCAGTTTGACCATCAGTTTGTGGATGGGCAGTAGTGGAAAAAAGTAACTTAGTCCCTAATTTATGCCATAGGGTACGCCAGAAATGACTAAGAAACTTCACATCTCTGTCACTCACAATAGTCTTAGGTAAACCATGCAAATGAACAATCTCTTTAAAGAATAAGTCAGCAATGTTAACAGCATCATTAGTCTTAGCACAAGCAATAAAGTGTGCCATCTTAGAGAACCTATCAACAACAACAAATATGGAATCTTTGCCTGCAGAAGATTTAGGCAATCCAATTACAAAATCCATAGAGATATGTTCCCAAGGGTGAGAGGGGACGGGTAAAGGAGAGTAAAGTCCATGAGGTTGGATCTTAGATTTTGCCTGTCTACATTTAATGCATTTATCACAAACAGATATGACATCTTTCCGCATGTGAGGCCAAAAGAAATGATCAGACAAAATAGCCAAAGTTTTATCTACACCAAAGTGTCCCATCAAACCACCACTATGTGCTTCCTTAGTAAGCAACTCACGCATAGAACAAATAGGAATGCATAATTTATTTTTCTTAAAAAGAAATCCATCAAATTTAAAGAAATCACCAGATCCATGATTTTCACAAGATTTCCAAATATTTTCAAAATCAGGATCAGTTTTATAAAGATCTTTTAGAATCTCAAAACCAAGTAATTGAGCATGCAAATAGGAAAGTAATGTATACCTTCGAGATAAGGCATCAGCAACGATATTTTCTTTACCTTGCTTATGCTTAATCACATAAGGAAAGGTTTCAATAAATTCCATCCAGCGAGCATGTCTCTTGTTTAACTTACCTTGAGACTTGAGAAATTTTAAACTTTCATGATCAGAATGAATGATGAATTCCTTGGGCCACAAATAATGTTGCCATGTTTCTAAGGCCCTCTTTAGAGCATAAAGCTCTTTGTCATAGGTGGAATAATTCAAAGCTGCGCCGTGAAGCTTTTCACTGAAGTAAGCTATGGGCTTAGAATCCTGCATTAAAACAGCACCTATACCAATACCAGAAGCATCACATTGAATTTCAAATGCTTTAGAGAAATTAGGCAAAACAAGTAAAGGGGCATTAGTCAATTTATCCTTTAGGGTTTGGAAGGCCCTTTCTTGTGTTTTATCCCATTTAAAGGTCGCATTCTTCTTAACAAGTTCATTAAGAGGGGCAGCAATGCTAGAGAAATCCCTAACAAATCTCCTATAGAAGCTTGCTAAGCCATGGAAGCTTCTCACTTCACTTGCATTCTTAGGGGTTGGCCATTCACGAATAGCCTTAACTTTCTCCTCATCTACACGAATTCCCTGTGATCCAACAACAAATCCCAAAAAGATAACAGAGTCCATACAAAAGAAACACTTTTGAAAATTAGCATATAATTTATATTCCCTCAAGATGTCAAACACATTTTTAAGATGATTCATATGATCAGTCAAAGATTTACTATAAATCAAAATATCATCAAAGTAAACCACAACAAACTTGCCTATAAACTTTCTAAAAACATGATTCATTAATGCCATAAAAGTGCTAGGAGCATTAGTCAAACCAAAAGGCATAACTAACCATTCGTATAATCCAAATTTAGTTTTAAAGGCAGTTTTCCATTCATCACCCTCTTTCATACGAATTTGATGATAACCACTTCTAAGATCAATTTTAGAAAAGATAGAAGCACCATGTAATTCATCAAGCATATCATCAAGTCTAGGGATAGGGTAACGATACTTTACAGTGATTTTGTTGATTGCTCTACAATCAACACACATCCTCCAAGATCCGTCTTTTTTTGGCACCAAGATGACAGGGACAGCACAAGGGCTAAGGCTCTCACGCACAAAGCCTTTCATCATCAATTCCTCTACTTGGCGCTGGATCTCCTTAGTCTCTTCAGGGTTAGCCCTATAAGCAGGCTTGTTTGGAATAGCAGCTCCAGGCAAGAAATCTATCCTATGCTCAATTCCTCTTAAGGGAGGAAGTCCATCAGGAATTTCATCAGGGAATAGATCTCTATAATCCTGCAACAAAGAGACAACACTAGAAGGCAAAGTGGGGTCAAAAGTATTAGTAGAAAAATAAATATTCTTGGGAATTACAATAAGAGCTTGCTCACTCATCAAAGCCTCTTGAATCTTACTTTTCCCACACAATAATATTTTTTTTTCACTATTTTCCTTCACTCCCACCATTCTATTTTTTTCTTTCTCACCTTCTCACCACTCTTTTTCCTCTCTTTTGATTGATTTTCAAGTAAAGTAATACTCTCTTTCTTTTCTCTCTCACTCATGCCACAATCAAGGAGATCTCTCCTTTGCTTGTAATCTTGAGTAATCTTTAGTTGATCTTCATAGGCTTGGATGGGTCTAAGAGGATTTAATACAACAGTCTTGCCTTTAAAAGGCACCTTGTAACAATTTCTAAAACCATCATGAGTAGCCTTACTATCAAACTGCCAAGGCCTACCTAATAACAAGTGTCCAGCAAGCATAGGGGCTACATCACATAATACATCACAAGTATAAACTCCAACAGAGAAAGTAATCAACACTTGCTTAGAAACCCTAATTTCAGCAGAATCATTCAACCATTGCAATTTGTAGGGCTTAGGGTGTGGAATTAAAGGTAAAGATAATTTATCTACAAGTAAAGTGCTAGCGACGTTAGTGCAACTACCACCATCAATTACCATGCTACACACTTTCTCTTTGATGAAGCATCTAGTGTGAAAAATATGCTCGCGTTGCTCATGTTCATCATCCTCCTTTGGTTGAATATTGAGAGCTCTTCTTGCCACCAAGATAGAGTCAACTACACCATTGCATTCAAGCTCATCATTTGATTCATGGGAGGTAGAATCATCATCAACATTATCAGCATCATCTTTATCACTTTCATGCACACTATCATAGCCACCATCATCTCTCAAGATCATAACCCTTTTATTGCTACAATCTCTCGCCATGTGGCCCACACCATGACATTTGAAACACTTAATAGGAGAAGTGTTAGATGAATAAGAAGAAGGTTTAGGGTTAGAAGTTTTACCCTCATACTTGGTCTTTATTTCTTCCTTGGCCTGGGATGTATCTTTGGCTTTGGAATCCTTCCATTTAGGAGTTGTCTTGGAGTCTTTCCAAGAGGACTTGGAACGTTTGTTCTTATTTCTCTGCTCCAACGTTATAGCCTTGTGTATGAGCTCTTCTTGTCCACAAAAGTGTACAAGTCAAGCTTATCTCTCAACTCTGGCCTCAAGCCATCCATAATTCTTGACATTGCTTCACGTTCATTTTCTTGAATGTTTGCACGAAACTTCAAGATATTCAACTCATGCACATACTCCTCCACTGTCATAGATCCTTGAGAAAACATTCTCAATTTTCTATTCAGCTCTGTATAGTAGTAGCTGGGGACATAAGCCTTTCTCAAGTACCTTTTAAGCTTCTCCCACGTTTTAATAGGCTTTTTCCCAAGTTGGCTTCTTTTGTACTGTAAATCTTGCCACCAATAAACAGCATAGTCAGTGAAATTCAAAGAAGCAGTTTTTACCTTCCTTGACTCAGACAAATCAAGAGTCATGAAGATTTGGTCCATCTTCATTTCCCAATCAAGGTATTTTTCTGGATTGTTACTACCCTTGAATGAAGGATACTTTACTTTTTGGTCCGGTAAGTCAACACCACGCTTTGAGGATTTCTTTCCCTTAGGAGAAGGGGGTTCTTCATACTCCTCATCATCGCTGGGGATCTTATGCTTCTTTCCTTTAGAAGAGGAAGTCTCCGGCTCATCTTTATCCTCTTTATGGAACCTATGATCAAGTTCCAAGCGAAACTGCTGCAACTGTGTTTTGATAAGTTCTAAAACAGAGTTCATATCAATACTAGGGGATTCATCCTTGTTACTCATGTTCACAGAAGCACTAGAAACCATATAAGATAAAAATAGGTCCTCACACACACAAACTCACGTGTTTACTCTCAAGATAAAGTCACTCGTGATTCACAAAAAAAAAAAGTAATGGCTTTCTTTTTTTTTTAATAATGAAAAACACACTTGCCTTTTACCACTCACTAAGCTTGTGGATAGAATCCAATGGTGAAACCCACAAATCAAGAAACTAAGGAACAATCAAGTGAATATCTTCTAAATTAAGGAAACTAGAAAACAAGCACAAGGTGAAAAGAGGATTTTTTTTTTTTTTGCAATTTTGAAACAAATAGGAAAGCAAAATTTTCAAATAAAATTAAGCTTGTTAAAGGAAAAACCACACGTGACAACAAAAAATAAGAAAGAAAGAAATAAAAGTCAAAGAGTCAAATACTCAAAGACAAAAATAAAAAAAAACTAAATAAAATAAGAGAGTAGCACAAATAGCAAATAAGAGAGTAGAGAATTTGAAAAGTGCTACCAAAAATAAAAAATAAGAAAGTGATCAACGTAAAAGACTTTCTTATCACCCAAGTTGACTTTTCTCTTTAAGTAACCTCTTGGTGACTTGGAGTTCAAGAATAGCCTTTTTCTACAGTCATAACTCACAGCAATATATTTTTTTGTAAATTTTTTTTTTGAATTTTCGGATTTTTTTTCTCTTTTTTTTTTCTCAACACACTAACACTTTTTTTTTTTGCCTTTTTTTTGCACGAATTTCTAGGTATTTTTTTTTCTTTTTTTTTTTAGAAGGCTAATAAAATGAAAACTCACATAAGATAAAAAGTCACAAAGATGAAGAAGAGAAAAACCAAAAGATAGAAGTAGATGGGGTAGATAAGAGATGATCACAAAAAAAAAAATAACTCAAGATGAAAAAGAAGAAGGAAGGACAAGAATTTAAACCAAAACTAGCAACCAAAGCTCTGATGCCAATCTGATAGGGACGCGAAAGCAGAATCGTGCTAGTTTAGGGACAGAACCCTGAAACAACAAAAACACAAGAACAAAAAAAGAAAGGGACGAAATTTATGACGGAAATAAAGAAAGGTATGAAGTAAACAATAGGATAATGATCAAGGAGAAGATCCTCTAGAGCACCTGCCTCTAGGAACCTCAACCTTCGAAGACACCACAAGAGTTGATCACGCTCTTGATCACGTCGGTTTCTCACACGGGATACCACCACAAAGCACTAAGGCTCACAAGAGTTATAAACTCTAAAATGAATAATTTCATTCAACTTCTGTCTGTTTACAATAGGGAGCATGCCTAATTTATATAGGCTTATAGAAAAATATTTCCTAAAATTAAAACCCTAATTTCCTAATACTAAAAGGAGAAATAATGATAAAATATTTAGCCACATAATTTAGGAGATGTGATCCTAAAATTATGGGATTACAAAATTTAGAAATTAATATTATAATTAATTCTAACCTTTGACTAGACTCAAAATAGAAAATCAAATCAAAGGACCATTAAAATAGGAAATAATTTAGGAGACAATCAAGGGATCATAAAGGATTTGAAATCACGCCACTCTTGACTTCTTTACTAGGGTTTCATGTCTCCTTGCATGCAAGAGGCTCAACTTGTAGTCTTCCTTGCATTGGGCTAAGGTCTGCATCTCTTGGGCTTGACTCTTCATGAGTTTGGATCTTAAATACATTATACACATATAGATGCTCTCCTTTGGACTTGAGGGGAGTGCCCCAATGCTCTCCAAGCTCTTGAACTTCTTGCACAAGACTGAACAAGGCTTGCTTCATAGCTTTGGTTCGGGCTCTTGTCATTGGACCTCCAATATGTTGCAATGGGTCTTTAGGTACGTTGGATTGGAAGTATTGGGCTCCTTCTATGTCACCATGCTCATGATTACCATCCTCAGGCTTCGTTGCCATTAATGTTATGTCACCTGTGCCATGGGGCCCATCAGACACTGCCACACTTTATGGAAGGAAAAAAAAATGAAACTTGCAGTAAAACAGGGGATGTACGCCAATCTCCACTCAGCAGAAGGAAGAAAACTGAATCAGCTGAGACAACCCAGCCCTTGACAGCACATCAACTTCTCCAACGACTTAGCTTCTCACTCTGATCATAAACCGAACTTGAGCCTCTGAGATGTTTCAGAACAGCAGATGAAAAAAAAAATAGAGACAGGAAATATGACAGTGAACCTCTTGGATGTTTCAGAGCTGCAACGTCCTCCACTCTCATAGGCAGCCACCAAAAATGAGAAAGGGAATCGAGGCATAGAAAAATGAAGAGAAGAAGTGCACCAACCTTCCAGACTTCTCTACCGCTTTCCCTGTAAAACCGACTTAGATAAGAGAGAGAAGAGAGGAAATATATCTAAGAGAGCAAGGGTGTTCTGGTAATTTTAGAAGAGCTAAGCAAAATAAAATCCTATTTCTTACACCGGCGATTCGAACTTGGGACCTTCAATTGCTCTAGCATGCATACTTCCACTCTACCAACATTTCTCCTTATTAAACATGTTCCTAAATTAATATAGCTACTATTAAACACTAGCTTTTAAATATATATGCTTATTATTATTATTATTATTATTATGGGCCATTACATAAGAGTACATTGAAAATTCATTTTTCAAATAATGTTAATGATTTAATTAACTTCCTCAATTCTCACCTAGTCAAAAATAACTTACGTACGAGACCATTTGATAAAGAAAAATGGCAATGAAATCTCTTTGAATTATATAAATGACATTTTAATCTCTTAAAATGTCATAATTTTCTTAAAGTCCTTAGGGACTTTTTTGTCATTGAGAAATTAATGTAAATGATCAAATTTTATTTAATTCAAACTTACAAATTGTCATTAAATTCTTGCAATTTTAATTGAAAAAAGTTGTGAATCTTAGAGCAAAACTTGTGAATATAAATTGATATTTGTAACATTTGAGGAATATCAAGATTTTAAATGTAAACTTATGAATTGTTGAATTTTTTTGATTTTAAGAAGAAAAATTATAAATTTTAGAACAAAACTTATTAATGGAATTTGATATTTGAATTAAGGATAATTTGATCATTTATATTAATTTTTTAATGATAGAAAAGTCTCTAAGAACTTCAGAAAAATTATGATATTTCGAGAGACCAAAATATTATTTATATAATTCAAAAGAATTTTATTATTATTTTTTATTTAATAAATTTGATATTCATAAGTCAGATCCCATCACAATAATGATTCATTTGATGTCTTCAACTTGGCCATAATATGGATAATACTATGAGTTTCAATTAAAAAAATGAGGGATAATACTACGAGTTTGACCGTTGTACGTTCAGGAATCCAACGTGTACCTCACTGTGCTCTTGATTTCATGCCGTATTTGTTTGTTGACACCATAATAATATGCAATAATAACATTTAGAATTATTTAAATTAATATATGTATATATATGTGCGCGCGCGTGCTCTCTTGTGAAAATTTATCGACACAAAACTAAATAAATATTTACAAATATTTCAGTGATTAAAAAAAATCAAACAAGCAGTATTTATATTCATCAAAATGTAGCCTCCAGACCAACCATTGTCACTCCATGAATAGTTTTACAATTAATTTATAGGATTTTTTGGATTTAAGGGTTTTGGATGAAACTCTAAGTTTAAGATGGGGATTTTGAATTTCTTGACTGATTGATGAGTTTGGACTGGTCTAAAGACTTGATTTAGCCATAAGATTCTTGTTGGAACTTGAAATTATGGTTGAGATAGATGATATGTGGAGTTTTAAATTTTTGGGTATTCAAATCTGAATTTTTGGAAGAATTTTGACTTGAATGATCCAATTGTGTTTTGGCTTCATTATGATTCAGTTCAAAAGTTTGATTGGTAAATATGTTATGTCTAAAGTTTCATTGGATTTGAAATTGATTTGGTTTCAGTTTTGAACTCGATATTTGTTATTGCGCAAATTGGAGATAACATTGAAAATTGATAATTGGTTATAAGGAGGCTAAAATAGTAATATTTGAACTTGTTGGCTGAAGTTATCTATATGTGGGCCTCTGAATGGATTTGGAGTTTGATTTGGTACATTATGGTCTTCCTTCTTATGTGAAGGGTTAAGGTAACTAGAAGTTTTGTTTCTCTTTATTCTCTTGATTGCTGAGTAGTATGACGATAATTGAATTTTAATGTTATTGTATGGCTTAATATGGATATTGGTGAATGGATTGAGTTGTTCTATCTGGTTCTGTGTGTGCGTGTAATTGTACTCTAGCTAAGTTGGATTATCTTGTTAACTATGTTTTGTCTTTTTACTACTACTATAACTACGTAATAATGGTACATGACTCTAAACTATTGTATCTACAACTGAGTGTTATGAGGAACAAGTGACCTATATGGCCATATCGTTTAGTCCATTTCACTGAAACATACCTGTGGCCCAATAATGGAAGGTATTAGGGTTGGTGTCACTACGTTGGGTCCGAAAAGCTTCTAAAAAGTGTACTCCTTTTGGTCCTTCTTATAAATTGCTTGTAACTACTTTACCAAAATTGAGGAGAGGTAGTTAAATTATCGATATTGTCTAAATAGAAAAAAATTTCCTAACTTACTTTTATTAAATGCATCGTCTTTAAAAACACTTTCTCTCTTGTGTAACTTTTAACTCTTTGCTAATTGAAAATAATGAAAGGATAAAATTGAAAGAAAGTCATTAATAATCCAAATTTTAATGCAAAGTGACTTATAAAGAGGATTACAGATTCCTTCCAGAAGTTGTTTTATAAATAAGATCGAAGAAAGTGCACTTATTGGTGTCCAAATCCTAAACTACTTATAGTAGAGGGGAAAATGCATTATTGTAAGAACCACTAAATTGGGTGTTTGCCCCAAAAGGCGTTAGACATTATTATTATAACTTAATGGAATGGTAAATTGATAATTGTTAATGTAAATAGAAATCTTGGTCTTCATTATTGAGATAATTATTTCACCACTCAACTACTATTTTCATGTGATTGCTCCCGAACCAGTGACCTCCATTTGACATAGACCACTTTGATGCACCATACTTGGTGTGTGTATATATATATATATTTATTTATGTATTGTAATGGGGAGTTATTATTGTAATACCAAGTGTTAGGGTTATTTATGAATTTTGAGGTTAACATTTGTAATTCCCATATTTTTCTAAATAATTGTATTTATAATCCTTGCTGATTGATGCATGGTTTACTATGTTGAATTATTAAACTATTCTAGTTTTCCATTCATTGTAAGAGACTCTATAGTTTATTGTTGTTTTATTTTAGCTTGTCTGAGTCTTTGGAAACCTTGTCCACTAAGTGGCCCTAATTTGTATGTTTCTTTCGGGCTCCTCAAGTTTGGGTCCTATTTCAAAAATCTATTTTGAAAATTTCTAAGTGTATACTATATTTTTAGTTGGGGTATTACAAAATTGTGACTCATGAATTTTTTTTTACCTTGATACTCATGAATTTAATTAAAGATAATTGTCAATTTAAGTAACGTTATTTGTAAATAAATGAAGAGTCAACTGTGAATGGATAGATAGTTTTATGAATTTTTATATCATTACTTATGAATTTGATGATAGTCACTTATGAATTTTAGGAAGGTCATCAATAGTAAATTTATGAAATTTTAGTTGTGAATGAATATAATATTTTATCATTTGTGATTTATGGACAATCAGTTTCAAATTTAAAGAATGTTACTTGTGAATATATAGAATGTTAGTTTTAAATAACTATGTTCTTAATTCTAAATTAATCAATAATTTAGGAATCCTATTGATTACATTTTTTAATATTCATTCACAATTTACTTTGCACGAGTTTATTAAGTAACTTTTAAAAAATTTACAAGTGATTCTCATTAAATTTACAAGTAACGATATATATATATATATATATTCATAAAACTATTTATCTATTTACAATTGATTTCCTATATATATAATATGCACAAGTGATAGATCTTCTTTAAATTTACAACCAATTTTCCTTAAATTAATAAGTGACTTGATTTCATTGATTAAAAATATTTTAATTATAAATAAAGATCATAATCCTTTCATGATAGTTCTAGACTTTTAATTATTATTAATGTCTTTATAAGATTTCTAATTATCATTTACCCTTGTTAATATGTCAAACAAGCTAGCATGCGTATGTATAAAGATATCATGTTTGTCTTGGTGTCACCGTTTGTCATAATTAGGCATAGAATGATAAAATATAGTACACTAGTATTCGTCGGGAACAATAAATCACTAGGCGTGCTAGAGACGCTGAATCTCACTTGATAACAAAAAATCTTCGAGCTCCCTTACCATAATTTACCGAGAAGTAAAAGATACACAAGAGTGGAATAATAGGTGTTTGATTGATGCTAAAAGAATACAAGATTAAAAACGAAATTAAAGCTATAAGTAAAACATATTTGATGAATCTAGGAACTATATATGTGAAAAAATTCAGTACTTGGGTCGGTGTTGTTGCCCCTCTTTTTGTGATTAATTTCACCTTTTATAATGACTAGGCTATAGCAGTTGCTCTCATGAAATTTGGAACGTGCTCATAAAATATCAAGGATTCACTACTCATAGTTTGTGAAATTCATGGCACAATCTACTCGTGATGCATTCTATTGTTTAATAGCCAGCTAATGTCTCTGAGATACTCGTGAATAATGGTCATGTCTTCTCAAGATTCAAGGCCCATTGAGGTTATGATTTTATACACTAGTGGTCTAAGTAGTGGTTCTAGGACTTAAGGGATTCGAAGACCTGTGCTTATTTGATCAAATTATTCTCTTAAGATCTAGATTGGCCTTTTTGTTAGATGGCTTATTGGGTTTGACTCTTCAATTACTTAGCCCACTTTAGGTTATAGCCCTCTGTAGGCAATGTTACAATTTTAGCCCAAACAATGCCCCTTGCATGCTAATGGCTGGTACTATAAGCCATGTGGCACATTTAAAGGAAGATTGAAACGTCACTTCATCTTTGTGCGCCGTCTTGTCAATATAAATTTTTATTTCTTTTCTTCATCATTCCTCTTGCTTTCTCTGCCATTTCTTGACTCTTAAGCTTCTGCTCTCCTTATTCCTTTCTCTTTTTTGTTCAACAATGGCTTCTTCCACTACTACTGCTTCTTTTGTCACTCCTTCTAATGTTCCTATCGGGAGCTTGCTCGACTCTTTGGTCACAATCCAAAATCTTGTTACCTCTTTAAAAGGACTTATTATGATAAATACTTCACCTTGAACTCACAGTTCTTCAGATTACGTTTTTAGTCTAATGTTTTCCCCTTTCTTTACTTTAGGAGGCTTAGTCATTCCACCCTTGCATCACTTTTTGGTAAGATTTTTACCTTATGTTTCACTTGTCTAACTAGAGTAATGTTTGGTATTTGACTATTGCTCTCAACCTACTGGATGTGATAGCACCTACTCAGCTAAATCCATAGCCTTTGATCTCAGTTTGTGACCTCATGCTGGCCTAGATGACCTTAGCCTTTATTGAAACCTCTTACTGGAAGCTTCACAATTGGCCCCAATCTCCCCATGCATGGACCAACTAGGTTAAATGCCTGAAGCCAACCTATGAATTGCAGTGGAAGTAGATAGGTCTTTATGCCTAATATTGATGTCCTTGTTAGCTTGCTGAAGGCCCTTTTGAGTTTATGGGACCCCAATTGCAATGCCTTCCTTTTTAAATTAAGCTTTAAGTCTATCATGCTCTGGGATGTGTTTATGTTCTTAAGGCTACCAATTATTGGGGAGGAGAACTTCTTTGCCATCCTCGAGAGGCATGAATCTTATATCACTCTGTTGCCAATTGGAGTCTAAGATTATGGGTGCTAGCTCTTATACGTGAATCATGGAGTTATTTTCAGAGAAGTTAGCTGATGAGCCGATGACCCCTATAGAGCATTTGGTTTTTATTTGGGTCCTATTGAGTAGTGGATCCTAGCCATAGGGGGAGGAAAGCCTTACAATTCCATCTACGGGTTGCTTAATCTTTGCTCTGTGACAATCAACAATCCTTGGGCACCATATTTCTTTACCATCTTTATGATGGCATGAGGAAGGCCTTACAAAAGAAATCCTTCAGCAATTTCCATGGGCCTATATGCTTTTTAAAGTTATAGACAACCGCCTACTTTCCCTTGCTTCGTCAGGAGTCTTTCCCTAGAGAGTCAAGCATCTCTCATCCTTTTATTGGTTTATTAGGCGATCTCGTTCTAGACGAGACGAAGAACTTCTTTGAATTTTTCCACCGACAAAATTGGTCCTTGCAAAGGACCTTGAAGCCTTTCAATGTTTCGGAGCACCGTGTCCCCACTTAGTATATATTTTTGGTGGATAAAAAAAATAATTTGCTTCTTTTCTCAGGGATGAGATCTTTCTCTCAGCCACCACACCTAAGAAGATTTGGTTTCCTTTCACTGATTCCTTCTCTAAAACTTTAATTCCTCATTTAGTATTTTGGAAATGTTTTTGATGGAAATGAAAATGGATATGGAAATAGAAATGAAGGTGGAAGTGAGTTTTAAAAGTATGTTTGGTATGTACATGTAATTATGATATATTTTTTATTTAATATATACATTTATATAATCAATATACTAAAATAACCCTGTCAATTTTTTTTAATTATGATATACTTTTTTATTTCATATATGCATTTATATAATCAATTTACTAAAATAGCCATATCTATTTTTTAAATTATGATATATTTTTAATTAATATATGCATTTATATAATCAATTTACTAAAATACACTATCTAATTTTTTTAACTATGATATACTTTTTTACTTAATATGTGCATCTATATAATCAATTTACTAAAATACCCCTATCAATTTTTTTAATTATGATATATTTTTTATTTAATATATGCATATTTACTAAAAAAACTTTTGATTTACTTCAATGATTGATGAAGGAGCAAATCTGTCAAACAATTTCATAACTGAGGTTATTTTTGTCCAAAAAAATTCACTTCTATGAAACCCATCTCATTTCCATGGGTCTTATTATGGAATCCAATTTAACCTATTTTGATGAATTTCATTTCAACATGGAAATCCATTTCATGCATACCAAAAAAAAATGTGAATTGCAATTTCATTTCCATTTTCATGTCTCTATTTCTAGCATACCAAATGAGGCATAAAGGTTTTTATGGAATCTTATCATTCCCAACTGGTGGTGGGCTAGTTTGGACTTAGCTAGTGCATATCCCATAGTTTTCTCCTCAAGTCAGTATGTAATTGCTAGATAAAGATGCCATCAATCAGGTGGCTATTCCACACGCCACCTAAAAGTAGTGTAAGGAGTATTGTAAAGAGTCATACTAGTAAGTGTCATCTGCTGTTTTTGTCTTTTTTATTACATTGCTTGTATATTCTGACATGTTTCTTGCTTTTATAAACTGAGATTGGACACAATTTCCTATGCTGGTAAATTTCTTGAGGGGAAAATTGATGCTCCTACTGCTTTTGCTATTAAGATAGTCCTTTTATTGGGGCCGTGGTTAAGGAAATTCAACAAGATGATGCCTCCTCGTAAGTCTCAGTCCCTAAGAAGCCAAGACGTAAGAAAAGCCATTCCTTAGGCCTCACAATCAAGGGGGAGGAAGCTGATAAAAGAAAATAGGCCCTATCCTCTTCAATGGTGCTAGACCCTAAAAGAAGGAAAAGGATATCATCCCCTTGGTAGTCTTTAAGTAGCCTTTCCTTCCACTTCCTTCAACTGAATCTAGTACTAAAGGGGATAGTCTCTCACAAAATGTTCCTACTCTGTGATTCTATCAAATGACTCATAGTCCTTTTCTGCTCGACAGATTAGAGGCTTAGGGTTTATATCTCCAAGTGACTTCCTCCACTGTAGTCCCTGAGGCAACTCATTATTAAGAGGGTCAAACGGCCCCTGATGAACTTTTAATGATTGCATCTACTGTGGTTACAGAGGTGACTGGTGACTTGGAAGGTCTTAAGGCTCTTGCTGAAGCTCAAGAGGTTGCTTCCATTATAACCTTAGAGATGACTCCCATTGTTACTTCAGTGGGAGGTAGTAGGCCTTTAAATTTTGAGATACTATTGTAGAGTAGTCTAGGCCTATTAGTACTAGCACAACAATTATTAATCCCTTTACTCTAGAATCTTCATTAGTCTCTCTAGCTTTTAGTCCAAGTGCCTTTAGATTGGATAAGTTTGAGCCAACTACTTCTGTGGGATGAGTAAAGAAGGCTTTCCACTCTATACTCATTCCTTACTTCGCAAACAAAGGCAAGGCTATAGTGGACCCGAATTAGGTATGTTTCCTTTCTTGATCTTTTTTTTTGCTCTGTTGACTAATTATATTTGTTTTGCCAATCGATTTTAATGATGGTGGCCCCTACTGATACTCTTCTGGCTCGCCTTTATATTTTTGATAAGGAGGTTATTTAGGATGCTGGGAAGGTTAGTCAGTTCTATCTTAGTCAGAACCCTCTATTTCTCCCTGAACAAAGTTATGAAAAGCTACTCTGAGTCATGTCAGTTGTGGAGAAAGCAGCTTCCTTACTTGAGTTAGAGTTCCTTCGTTAGCAGCTTTCAGACTGTTATGGCACCATCAACTATTGTTGTATAGAGCTCTTGACCATGATAGAATACCTTATGAAGAATTGGTCTGTTAGGGGTGAATATAGCAACATTATAGCTTAAGTAATTGTTGCTAATGATTGAGAGAGGGAGATTAGGCCACATATAGTCCATATCAATTTGTTACGGGTTAAGGTGGCAAACCTAAGATAGCAATTTGCCAGCTGTTGAAGAAGAGTTGGTACAGGTTGAGGAGTGTAATGTGGAGTCTAACTTAGAGGTCACTATTAAGGTGTTGAATGAGGCACAGGCTATATATAAAGGAAAGCTTCATCTTGTGTCTAAATTAGATATGATTCTTGGTTGGTACCTATCACTTTAGCTGAGCTGGATGCAGCATTTGAAGTATGGGACACCATCCATGCTTATAGTATAGAATGATTCTTTTTGTCCCTTATATTAGACTTGTATAAATATACATTATTTTCTTCTCAAAGTTGTTGTTTTCTTTGTGTCATCCTGAGGCCACTTTAGGCCTCAGGTCTTTGTATTTGTTTATTTTCTTAAGGCTACTCTAGGCCTCTAGCCCTTGTGCTTTATTTATTATGACGGCTATTATTTTTTAAGTACTTCTTGTTTATGGCTCATTTGTATAGAATTTTGTTGAGACTAGATAAACAATATGCATCTCCTTTAAGTATTTTGCCATTTTTGAACAGTCCTTCCTAATTAGGTGAAAATTTACTGAGTATCCTGTCCTTAGTATTAGGCGGTAAAATAAGTTTCCACATAAGTTTGCCCATCCAAAACTGCTTCATTTTTATCCTTTTATTATATATTTTTGAAATCTCTTTGGGGCAATCATGTGATCCAGTGCTTGCAAACACATCTCATTTAACTAAATTAGTTTGTTCATTATGGCTTTGTTATATTCCTCTGAGGATCTTCCTAAGCTATTAGCAACGCGTAATAAAGGGACCACTATTTCTATTAGTAACATAGCCTTGTGCCCATACATTAATACATACGGGCTCATACTAGTGGCTTCTTTATTTGATGTTTTGTAAGCCCATAATGCTTCAAGAAGTCGCACATGCCATTCTCTAGGATTTTCCTTGATTGTTTTCTTTAGAATTCTTAGGATCACCTTATTAGAAGCTTCAACTTGTCCATTTTCTTGAGGATAATGTGGTAAAGGTGTTAACAATTTAATCTTACTCTCTCTAGCAAAAGACCTAAAGCTACTTCTAGTGAACATGGTCCCTTGATTTGTTGTGATTGTTTGAGGAATCAAATGGAATATAATTTGTTTGTATATGAAATTAATCACATCATCTTGCTCGACTTTCTTTATAAGGATGGCCTCTACCCATTTTGTGAAATAATATGTGGCTATTATGATAAAAAAGTAGCTTTTAGATGAGGTCAGATAATTTTCCCTATTCTATCTAGAGCCCACCCTCTAAAAGGCCATAGTTTAATGATGAGATTCATGTTTGATGCTAGTTTGTTATGCTAGCCCGTGAGTCTGGCACTTCTTACACCTCTTAGCGTATTCAATGTTGATGGCCAATAATATATGTGTCTGCACACCATCCATTGTATTTTTGGCCTTAACTGATAGGCCCTACACACTCTTTCATGCATCTAACTTAAAAATTCCATGTATTTAATAAACACTAAACATTTAAGTAATAACTCATTAAGACCTTTCTATACAACTCTTCTCTAATTAGAATGAAGTGTTGGGTGTATATCCTAGTTTTGTAAGAGTATCATTAGCTAGGATTTTGTAAATAACTTTTGAAGTCATCTTAACAATTTTGAGCTAACTCTTATAAGATTGCAACATACTATATTGTCAAACCTCATTAAAATATCATTATACTACAATTACTTTTCTAATAAGTTCTGGTGAAAGCCTCAGCCCTGATGCTATTTGTGCTAGCTTATTAGCCTTTCAATTCTGGGCCCGAGGAATATGTACTAATGTTACCTCCTCAAAATCTTCTAAAATTTGTGAGGCCTTTGCGTAGTACATTATTAGAGCCAGGCTCATACCCTTGTGCTCACCAATTAATTGTTTAATGATGAGTTAGGAATCTCCTTCTATGACTACCTTACAGGCTTTTAATTCTTAAAGGATTTTGAACCTTATGAGTAGTGCTTCATATTTAGCTTGGTTATTAGTACACTAAAGTGTAATTGAAGAGATAATATAGTTTTTATGCCCATAAGAGATGTTGTTACCACCCTAGCTCTGGATGCTTATTCTGTGCTAGACCTATCGAACTTAATCACCTAAGGTCCTAAATTTATTGAGAACATGAATAATTCTTTTTTGTCTTCGAGTAGCCCGATTGAAGGAGATTAGCCAGGAAATTTGCTAGTGCTTGGCCTTTTACTAAATTTTGATATAGAAATATTAATGACAATTCAGCCAGGGCCAAGCTCTATTTCCCTATACAGCTTGTCATAATTGCCCAATTAAGCATGTATTTAATTAAATCAGAATGTGAAACCACATACATAATTGCATTTATTATATAATGCCTTAATTTAGTACAAGCATAATACAATGCTAAACATGATATCTCCACAAGTGAGTATCTAGTCTCTGTGAGAGTTAAACACCTACTCAAATAATAAATTGCTTACTCACATCCCCATTAATAAATTGGGCTAACATACAACCTATAGATAAAGTGGTGGAAGCAAAATACAAAATGAATGGTGTATTCTCCCTTGGAGTTACTAAGATCAAGGGCTTCATTAAATTTCTTTGATTTTGTTAAAGGCTGCTTGCTTATGTTTAGTCTAGGTGAATTCCTCTGCATTTTTAAGTTTTAGAAGCTCAGAGAACTCTTTTGTTTTACTTGCTAGATTTGGAATGAAACACCTGAGATAATTAACTTGGCTTAGGAATCTTTATAGCTCTTTTTCTTTACTTGGCACCTTTGCTTCTAAGATAGCTCATACTTTATTTTGGTCTACTTCAATTCCTCTTTTATGGACCAAGAATTCAAGGAAGTTACTTATGATCACACCGAATGTACATTTAAGTGAATTTAATTTAAGGCTTACTTCCCTTATTTGAAAGAAGCTCATCTTTAAATGTTCAATACGATCTTGTGCTTTTTTTTTATTTGATCATTATATCATCTATGCATACTTCTAGATGTTTTCCTATCATATCATGAAAGATGGCATTCATAGCCCTCTTATAAGTAGCCTCGATATTTTTAAGTTCAAATAGCATGACCACCCATTCAAATGTTCTAATAGAGCTTGATCATCTTAAAGGAATTTTGTGAATGTCTTCTTTCATAATAAATATTTAATTATACCTTAAAAAACAATCCATTAATGACAATAACGCATTCCTAGCCCTAGTATCTATTAACTTGTCTGCATTAGGCATTGCATACACGTCTTTAAGCGTGGTCGTGTTTTTGTTTTGAAAATCTACACATACCCATATTTTTCTATTCTTCTTGATCACTAGGACTATGTGCAAGAGCCATTAAGCATACCTATAAGGTTGTATAAATCCAGCTTATAGGAGGCATTTGATCTCCTCGTTTACTAATAATTCTACCTCAATAGACATCCTGTGAGTGGGCTACTGATGTTGTCAGTAATTTAGCTTTATGGTGAGCTTGTGTTCAACCAGCTATCTTGCTAGCCCTGACATTTCATCATCGTCCCATGTAAAGTAATCCTTAAATTCCTGTAACACCTACTTTAAGGCATTTTTCTATTCATAAGCTAGTAACAAGCTAACATAGGTGATCCTTGATTCTTTTAGGGATTTAAGATTTACTTCTTCAAGTGGGTCCTGTACCTCTAGCTATATTTTTAAATTTTAGAGGTGTAGCATCTAGCTTGTGCAATTATGTTAGTCCTTGGGATTCATCTTCATAAATGACTTCAATCCCTAGTGTTTTGGGCCCGTAACCTTCTAGTTGCTCTTGCATGGTTTACAACCTTAGTTTTTGAATGTTCATGGCTACTACAACCTTTTTATGTTCTGATTTAGTCATCTATCAATTCTATAATGGGATCATGCCTCCGCGATGTTAGAGGTATGATATTGTGTGTTGTTAAGTAACTTTGCTTGGACCTCTTGCTGATTTACCCTTTTGAAAGTAAAAGGGTCGACATCAACGTCATATTACCTAGTATCTACAAAGTCTGTAACTACCGTAAAGGGCATGTCTTCGACCTAAACCATTTTTACTTCTTCCCTTTTCCATATAAGGAGCATATGATGAAAAGAAGAAGGGATACATTCATTAGCATGTATCTAGTCTCGACCTAAAAAGGCCTGATATTGTGTTATCATACTGATTACAAAGGAAGCCGTCAGAGAGAATTTGGTCCCAACATCAAATTGTAATGGTAGAACCCTAAGAACTTTCAAGGCATCTTAATAAATCCCACTATGGATACCTCCATTAGCATCAAATATTGTTCCTCCCATCCCATTTTGAGCATTATATAAGCTGGCAGTATATTCACCATTGAGCCATTGTCTACCAATACTCTGGTCATAGGCTTCCCATTAAAATGTACCTTAATATATAAGGACTTTAAATGTTGAATCATTTTAAGGCTAGGTTTTTCTATAATAGTCCATTTAGGCTTCCCTTCCATAGCCTGTGACGTGATTTGGCATAGGGGCTCTATCTTAGTTTTATTTGCTTATAACTATACCTCAACTAGTTTAGGTTCCTCATCCTTCCTAGGCTCTATCGAGAAATATTAATATGAGCTTGTACGCATTGTCTCTGTGAGCCCTATCTCATCCTGATCCCTTAACAATTGGTCTTAGACCTTGTAAAGGGAGCATTAACAAAACTACACAACAGAGATTCAGGGGTATCTCTCTTATGTGAATGTTCCCACTTTGTTGGTTTTCCTCCTTACTTTCTTCGTCCTAGTCTTTTGTTAACCTTCTTTTGAACTTATTTGATTTATGCCCATCGGTAATTTCTTAGGCATTCACCTCTTGTTGCTCTAAGAACCTTTGTGCAAGCCATTTGCATTAAAGACATCTTTTCTGGGTTCTTGCTAAGACACCTTGAAATTGTTGGTGTCTTACAACTCTCCCTTGTAGGGGCAGCATATTACTAGGTGGAGTAATAAACATGCCCGCATTCTTTATGGTCCTTAATGTTGAAGAGAGCTCTGTAATGTTTTTTAATACTAGCTCTATCAAGGGTAGTCCATCAAGACCCACATCCTATCTTAAAGGTGTTCTTGTGAAAGGATCTCTTGTTTTTAGCAGAGCTGAGTATTTTACGAAATAGTCAAACTTACTAGATGGTTCTCCCAAGTGGTCCTAAACCAACTTAGACCTTTATGGACTCTTTATATGTTGCCCCTTTAGGCCAATATCCTAGCCTAAAGGTTTGTTTCTATCTTGATTTACTGTGCATTGTTTGTCAAAATTTGTCTTGCTCATAAGTTCTCCCAGGTGGTCATATACCATCTTTATGTTCTCTCACTTCATTTCTTCCCTAGTCTAAATGTTCCAAGGTTATCCATATCCTTGTTTATTTTTCCTACCATTGTATCTTTTGGTTTGTCGTCTATTAGAGTCTATTTTCACTATGTTGACAATGGCAAATTGTGGGAATGACCATGGACTCCTCCTTTGGAAACTTCAGGATTTCTTTGTTAATCCTATCTTGCACGACGTTCTTAAAGCCCCAATAAAGATTAGTATTGTGGCTCCATGAGTGATGGTACTTGCAATATTCCTTTCCTCTTTGTTCTTCTTTGGAAGGAATCTTATGGTCTGTGGGCAGTGAGATGAACTTCTCTTTGAGTAAGAAATCAAAGATTTCTTTAGTTTTTAAGGTTTCGAAAGTATATTGTACTGTGTTAGGCCTTTAGGGGTTTTTCACAGCCTTCCTTATTAAAGTCGAACATGTAGAGTTGCCTGTGTTTTTTCAGCTCTGCTACTGCTATGTCAAGTTTGCCAAAGTATGTGCTTATAATGATCTATTGACAGTGATCCTCTTCCTTCAACAGCTCTTCATATCTATAGACGTTGTCTGTGAGCTCATAAAAATCCTTGAACTTCATTCCTTTAGAACTTTTTCCTTAACTCTATGTCAAGACCTACCTGGGCTAGTTTGACAAACTTGACCTCTAGAAGCAGTACATGGCACCTACTCATAGTCTTTCGAACCTTACAAGGTACTAATCTGCTGCCTCTCTAGCCTGTTGGGTAAGTTTGCAAAGCTTTGCTATACTGACTTTTGGTTCTGTTTTATAAAATTGCACATGGAATTTTCATTCCATTTCCATCTAGCTAAGTATCGAATTACAGGGCAGTGAGGTATATCATGTGAATGCTAGGGCTATAAGAGTGTTCGAGAATAGTCTCATTTTTAACTTAGCAAAGTTGTTATAATTGGTAATCTCTTCGCATTGAATGATAAATCTGCCAATATGCTTTATGGGGAGGTGTTTTTTCTTTGTTGCTTTTTTGGGTTTTAAGGGAAAGACACATGATGTATGAGCAAATTCTTTAAAGTTGACATTCATGAATTTATGTGAAAGTTTCTTTTTTGGTTTTGAAAATTTTTCATTTCATGATTTTTTATAAAACATAATTAAAATTGTATCTCCTCTTACTTAAAAAAATAAACCTTGTCAAATTCACGGATCCCAATTTCACAGGATCCATTTCCCGTAATGCAATTGGGTACTATGTTGCATTGCACAAAGTATAGGATACGCAGCACAGTTATGTTCATGGCTTATCAAATCCGACATTCTATGTATAATTTTTAGGTGATCGAATGTTCACAAAACAAGAAGATTAATATAGATTCATAGATTCATAGACTTTTTGATATACAGATTCATAGGTTCATTGATCATAAAAGAGTCTAACATCATTCTAATGATTTAATTATAGATTCATATATTTGTTTGACATAGTAGTATAAATAAAATAATTAATATGTCAAACACAAGAATGTGGAAAAATATGGTGTTTTGTCTTGATGTGGACATTTGATTCATTTACCGTTTCAGGAACGTAATAGTCAATAAAGCTAGCTAGTGCCATGTCGAAAGGATAAAGATTAAAGTACAAATCTCCTCTTAATAAAATTTATTCAAAGGCAATAATTGATATTTTAAAGTATTTAAAAGCACAATTTGACATCCAATATTTTTAAAAAATGGTATAATTTTGTCTTGACTTTACTGTTTGATAATGTTGACCATTGACTTTTAATTTTGACTGCTAAATGTCTCATTAACACACCAGATAAACGTTCATGCATGAAAGCTAAGTGGGACCCATTTTTAATTTTTTTATTCAATTCTTTTTCATTCCTCATTCGATTACATGCAATCAATCTATGCTTGAAGCATCAAACATACCAATCCATCATCTAAAGCAAGTAAACAAACCAAGAACAATCAAATAAGCTTAGCAAAACAAAATTTGATTTTGCTACAAAACAAGAACAATCAAATAAACCCAAAAAAAAAAGAGATTTGATTTTGCTACAAACCAAGAACAATCAAATTCCATGTTTCACCTTTGCTTCTCGACAACAAACTCGAGGGGCCAGAAATCTCAAACTTGATTGAAATTTTAAATTAACTAGAAAGTTGCTTCTCAATGACAAAAACCAATCACCTATGCTGTTTATGGGTTTGCACAAAATAGCCAAGGAGTATGTGATGAACAACTAGAATTTTCAGTTATGTGAATACACTACTACAAAAAAGCCTTTTCACAGCGGTTAAAAAATACTTTTTACATCGGTTCACGTAGCATTGTTGTTTCAGGGGATGTAAAAAGTATGAGATTTTTTACAAAATTGTAAAATTGCTACTGCCTGAACTTTTTACATCGTTTGCCTTCCAACCAATGTAAAAAGTCCCCTGTAAAAGCTAAATTTTGTACAAGTGATGCTTGATGCCTGAATAAACTTCTTGAGGTTTTCATCAATTTGAAATCAAATAAAGGCCAACCTTGTTTTCTTGCTTCTTTTTATTTTTCCAAAAATGAAAGAAAAAAGCAAGCTCAGGTTTAGAACCGGGAGGTGATTCTAGAGAAGAAATTGAACGGTGGTGATTCTGGAGAAGAAGTCAAAAGAGTGTGTGTGAAAGAAAGAACTTCCAGCTTCATCTAATTAAAAAAAAATCTATCTAAGCAAATATTTAACCTATAAAAAAAGAGATGGAAGCCAAGTAAGCATGCCATATAAGCATAGTTGGTTAACTGACGATCAAACATTAAGGTCTATCAGTGTAGGGCAAAATTGCACCATTTTTTAAAACCTCAGGGGTGAATTTGCACCTTTAAATGTCTTAGAGTACCAATTGTGCTTTCAAACAACTTCAAGGGTATATTTCTATTTTAACCCCAAAGGATAAAGGTGAACCATGTGGGCCATGGCTATAAACTTCGTAACAATTTGAAATAGATATGAACTAGCAACATTAATTATAATCATAGACAAATTCTTTCCATTCGCAGACATGTGACCATAACATTGCCCAAATTTAGGAACATGCATAGAATGACAGAGAAGTCTAAAAAAAAAAACTAACCTAGATCAAGCATCTACATTAATTTTTGTATTTCAAATTAAAGGATTCTTCAGCATAGTTAAGGAATAATCTTTTTCGAGACATAGAATCAAACATATATACTTTATACAACCAAACATATGTTCATTATAGAAAATTTGTATTAATTATGTTTCTTTTAAAAAAAATTAAAAATTCTTTATAAAGGTTCTAGAGTACAAAAATGTACCTTTGTTCTATCGAACCACACAATAATCCCATTTTACACAAGTGGAACAAGGATGGATTCAGAGTAGGTGGCACAGTTATTCTGAGAGAATAAGAGCATTAGGAGAGTAGTTTATTTTGAAGTGGATATTTTAACTTCTCTGATATCTCATATATCATGATTAGATATTAGGTAGTTATCTTGTTTTTGAAAAACAAAATCCTGCTCCCTCTAATTAATTTTGGTGATCACCATCAAATAAATAATAATTATTTAAATAAAATAATGATTTAACCCAACTTGTACGGTCTCTACTTACAGCCAAATTCATCAAGCAGTGCAACTCAATCCAACATGTCCCACTTCCACTTGATCGAATATCTCTCATGCTCATTCTAGTCTATCATGATTACTTGAGCACGATGACTCATAATTTTTTAGTGTTCTTGTACTAGAAATCCTCTTGTGGACTACCACAAAACAACTTTCTTATTGATTTGCTCTTGCATTGATAGTGTGCCTCATATGTCCTAGATTTACCTATATATGTACATGTCATAAATAGGCTTTCTCATAGGCATTGCATCTATACTTATGAAATCAATAAAATGATATCATAAGCAACATGTCTTAGACACTAACATAGGTCATTATATTAATTTTATGTAATTAATTACTTTCCTAACACATCACCTTTCAGCATCTATCATCGATCTCAACTCAACTTAATTCACTACTACAAAAAAATTATTTATGTCTCCTTTTAACGTCAGTTCTAGAAAAAAAACTATTATAAGAAAAAAGCAGGGGCAAAAATATAATAAAATAAAAGATTTTTTTATGTTAGTTTTATAATAATTGACATAAAAAAAATGTTTCCACACTGATTAACACTTACAACCAATGTGGTACACTTAAAAAAAAATTTGAACTTATCACGTCAGTTTGTTAGGTAACCCAACGTGGTAAGTTTTTGTTAAAAAAACATAAAAACTGTAACTTACTTACCGTGAAATGCCAAACTGAAAAAATGAGTTAGCTTTTAAATCACTACTACAAAGAAAAGTATATAAAATGATTTTTTTAATAATATTAAACAGTTACGAACAGTTGAATAATAAGGCACTGAATATTCTTGATCCATATATTCAGTGGTTTTTAACCGCTGAATATGTCCAGGATATTGAACGATTTTGTAAAAAAAAATTTTAATATATCTTAATATTCAATGGTTAATTAGTTACAATCGTTGCATATTATTTAAATATTAAATGGTTTCACATAAATAACCGTTTAGTATTTAAAAATATTCAACGCTTTTATTTTAAACCGTTGAATATTATTGTTAAACAGTTTTTTAAAATAACGTTTAATATTGTGACCAATTTTTTTTCTATTTTTAATAGCCTTCTTACATTGAACATTTACAAAATACAATTTCAGCACCAGAACTGAATCTCAATAGCTAACAATAATTATATACATGAAATTTACATTATGAATTCCTACATAAATTATATAAAATTTGATGTTGCTTATAACTTAAAATAATTAATGGCCAAAATATAGCTCCAAATCCTAAAAAGTTAGCAAAGTACAACAATGTCTATGTCAACTAATATATACCTGCCACATAATTGTATTTCTTTACTATTATTGGTTGTTATAGCTAAACCACGCTTGAAAAATACTACGTGCTAGTTCTTCAAGGACTTCTTCCATTTCAGCCTCAGTGTATACGTCACAGTGAGTGTCCTCATAGTACTGATCAATGAAAAAACAACAAAAAATTAAAGTCATATTAATTAATAAAAATAATATAATGATTATAATGTTAACAATGTACATACTTTGTTTGGAAGAGTTCCTGTAGGAGCATGTTGAATTATATCCTTCATAAACTTCATGACAGTATACCCACAATCCTTGGCTTTATCATGTTGTTCTAGGCACTAAAATCACGCAATGGATAAAAAAAACTAATCAATGACATAATATGACTTATGATTATGTTATTAACATAATTAATGATAATTAAATATGCATACCTTGATAACTATCCATGATGTCATCATATCAAAGCGATCACTGCCCCTTATTAGTTGTTGGAATTACTGATCAACCTTTGTATGGTACATGACAATGGCCCTAACATGTAATATAAAAGTTGATATAAGAAATATTCACATAAAAAGAACTACTTACATACATATAAGTATAAAAATTAATGAACTTACTGATTAAACATCTCTACAATATGCGGCCTGTTATTAGGATTGCCACCCCTAATAGGGTCAAGTACCATACTCTTCCTATGATTGGATTGATGACAAGTAACATCTAGTGCTCCTTATGAAAATGATTACAATTAGGAAATATCATAAGTTAGTTTTGAAAAACAAAATAAAGTATCATAAATTAAATTACCCTTCACAATAAGGCGCTAGGAATATTCTGTTCTTATTAGCGCCACGTAGCTCAAAGTACTTAGAAAGCCTTTGAGCTATTTCTAATCCTTGTTTAGGAGTCATTGTCTCATGGTCATGAGGAGAGACTAGGTGGGGACTAACAAGTATTACCCTCTGCGCTACATTGCCTCTCCCAGCAAGCATGGTGGTGTATAGGTTCCTCAAATGTCAAAATAAGTAGATTAATAAATGATTAAAGCATATATATATACACACATATATATATATAGCTAAACATTTAATTTAAGATTTTAGACACATACCTCATATATAAGTTACATAAGGTAATGGTAGCCTGTGCATGATTAAATAAGTCCATCAATACCTCATTGTTGACTTGATCAACAAACTCTGGATCTGCATACACCTTTGTAGGGAAGGGAAGCAATACTCCTTCTTGTGTTTTTGCATAAGTCTTGAGCAACTTTCGGTGTTTATCGAGAACAACTACTGCAAGCTGAGATGCTGACTGAGAGGCTTTAGGAGGAGGGAGAGCCTCCGGTGCTTTCTTGGGAAATGTGATGGACTCCTTGGATTTATCGACAAAGTTCTTATCATTTCCCATCTTTCACTTAGTCACCGATGCTTTCAAAGGCTCTGATACTTTCTTGACCTCCGGTGCTTTCTTAGCCTTTGATACTATTCTTTCCCACATGCTTACTAATAGGCTAGTTTTTTCACATATAGATAGTTAGAGATTAACTATAAATACATGCAAGATGAAAATTAAATTTCAATTATGAATTTAAATATTATACCTTTGGAGATGGTGCTTAAATACGTATGAGATGAGCTGGCCATGCTACAAAGCTTCTAATCGCATCTTCTATTGTCCTTATGTCTTTAGTGGGGTAAGGCAAATCATAATTAGGCTTCTCAGCCGTCTTCAAACTGACTTTCACAATCCCTTTAGGGATAGGTTCATTGTGAAGCATGATTTTTCCAGCAACATTGTACATATGTCCCTATGCAACCATAGTGCCATCTTCTCCTAAACAATCAACGTCAACCTGACCCTAAAAAAAGAATAAATCGTTATATAATATGAGTAATATTAAAATGAATAAGGCTAGTAACATGAAAAATATTACCTCAGGTAAGAGCTGAGATGGGACTGTGCAACTGTCATTCATATTAGGGTTAGCGTCGCCCAGTGGAAGCCCCAATCTGTGACGATTTAGTAGCATGTCAATAAGTCTAGATTGTTCTTGTAACTGTAACAACTGTGCTTATATTTGCTATTTTTGTTCTACTAGCTCCTGCCTCAATTCTTGAACCTCAATCGATGAAGTAGACTTTTTACTACGCCTTGACCTTTCTCTAAAGAATTCTTTCCTTGTGACTCTAAAACCCATACCTTGAACACGACCAGATGGTCGGTATTCCCTAAAGCCTTCTCTAAGATATCCTTATCAGCAGTAAGAGTGCCTGCTGATGCCTCCTATGTCAAGCTCTCCTGTGAAATAGCAAAAGTAAAGTAAATAACTAAAAGCAAATAAATAATAATATTATATCATTAATACTTACTATTGTGTCGACAACCGCTTTTATTTTTGGATTGTTAATATTGCCTTCTTTATTTTTTTAAGCCTTAACCCAAATCTTGCCATAGGATATAGAATCCTCAGGCACCTACTCTTTTTCAATCAATCCCTTCTTAACACCCGTATATCCCTTACGCCTAGCCTTATAGGTGTACTCATTTTTCTTTTTCAACTCTTTGTTTTTGGCACTTAATGCCTTAAGAAACACAAAAAATGACAAATAAATTAAAGTAAAACTTAACAAAATCAACTTTATATAGATAGAATGTTAGAAATATTACCTTGAACTCAGGATTGTGTGTGAGTTAATAAAAGCTTTCCATTCATCTAAATTGACAATTGGCTTAATAAGGGATGGAACTGTATTTTCAATACCCTCTATGTCAGGGTTTGGCTAGAATTTACGAGTGACAAAACTTCTAAATGCTCTGAGGCTATCCCAGCCTTCCGTAAGACAAACTTCTTATGTCTCTCCTTAATCTCAAATCCCGACTGCACAACAAACAAGTCAACTTGTAAGGACACATATAACAAACAAGGTTAAAATAATAATCAAAGTGATAGCATCTTACCGTTATAGTATTCCACACCGCATCCCTCATTGCTGGCGTTGCATTCTTCTATGATTTTAAAGTGATAGGTATAGAGGATTTTGCTATCACTCTGATATAATTGATGAAGTTATTACTATCAACTACTTGATTTTTATTATTCCATTTGACAGTAAACTTCTTGCCTTCATTCCTTGCTTTTGTAACCTGCTACATCACAACCAACCCCTTCTTTAACCATTCTTCCTCCCTTTCAAGGTCATTCTTCTTAGTCACGTTTTGGCCATTGTCATTATCTTGCCTACTAGGACTATTGGATCTAGAGCCAGTGTCAAAATGATCACCCTCAGTAGCCATTTACCTATAAAGATAATAATAATAATCAATTAACAATTAATCAAAAATAATCAACTAAAGATAAGTTAAAAAAATCAATGAATAATTGGTAAAAAATAATCAACTAATAGTCATTTACCTGTTTATTTTGTTCTTTTTCTTATTCTAACTACTTTATTAACAAATTTCTTTTTAACTTTAACTGTTTTCTTCTTCATGTGAATTGATTTCCCTCTTTTAGAAATCTAAATATCCTCATTATGATCATGTCTTACATAAAATATGTCATTTTCAATATTGTCTAAACCATCATCATTTTCAAATGGTGTCCCACAAAATGGATCAACCTCAACTTCATCATTTCTTCTATTTTCATCACTTTTTATTGCTTCCATTTCTTCAAATTCCTCATTACTCCACAAAACAATGGACCATTCCTTATCAACAGGATCATGGACATAAAAAACTTGTTTGGCTTATGATGGATAAATGAAAAGATCCTCTTTATACGCTTCCTTATTCAAATTCACCCTGATCAACCCAAAGTCATTGATATCTAACCCATTATTATTTTCAACCCACTTGTAACTGAAGACCAAAACTCAAAAAGAGATATAATCCAACTCTCAAATGTGCTTAATTACCCCAAAGTAATACATTTTTGTATAGATGGTTTTTTTATCTTTCGTACTAGAAATGTGCATGCCATCAGCTACTATGGATACACTACTATTTTGCATTGTACTTTAGTCATCATTCTCTTTCGTGTAGAACTTATACCCATTATTGAAATAGCTCGTGTAAGAGAGAACATGTTTGTTCAGACCTAGTGCCAACCATCTCAATCTATCAAGAATTGAATTTAGTTTGGTATTATACTTCCTTTCGATGTGCTCTTTCAACCATTATATAAACTATTTATTGTGTAGTTTAATGATCCAACTGTCTAATCGATAAGGGTTCTTCCTCTTAAGTTCTGCCTTGTGAATCTTTGCATACTCATCGATCTCTGCAAAGTTATATAGCACAAAAAGGTACACTTTCTCACATTGATCATTTGCAATAGTGACAACTTTCCTTCCTGTTGTCCTTTCTATATCTTTTTCACCAATAACCCTTGAATTCTTTAAGTATTGACTGTAAAAATGAACTTCCTCTTCACTAATATATCGTTCAACAATACAACCTTCTGGTCAACTCTAACTTTTCACATATCCTTTCAATACTTTCATATGACACTTAAACAGATACATCTAACTTAAATAAGCAGGACCACAGAATTGTACCTCTCTTACCAAATGAATTGTTAAGTAGACCATAATATCAAAGAATGTAGGAGGAAAAAACATCTCCATCTGGCACAATGTTTGCACAATTTGACTTTACAATCTCGGTAACTTGTCGGGGTTAATTACTTTACTACAAAGACACTTGAAGAATCAGTATAGTTTTGTAATTGTAGCTCATAAATTATCAGGTAAAATACCATGTATAGCTATCAAAATAAAATTTTCCATTAAAATATGACAATAATAAGTCTTTAAACCCTTTATCTTTAAATCGTTCATTGAGACAAGGTTCTTAACATTTGAAGAGTACCCATCTAGAACCTTGATTGTAGCAAGAAACTCACAAAAACTTTTCTTCTCTTTTCTAGACAATGTGTGAGCTGTAGCATGAAGAAATGTACGGGTTCCCTTCTCCTGTGGTGCCAGTTCTTCTCGTATCCCTATTCCAATCATGTCTAACCTCTCATTGATACCATCTTTGGTCTTTCCTAAAATATTAAGCAATGTCCCAAGAAGACTATCACATATATTTTCTCAATATGCATTCAAGAAAGTGTCTCACATTCAAGGTCTTTCAATATGGCAACTCAAAAAAAATTGACCTTTTTTTCCACCCGCTTATTCCAACGTGCTTCGGAAATGCTTTACCAAATTCAATATCAAGGTCTTTTACCTTTTGATACAGATCCTCATTAGTCAACTGCTTTGGTGGTCTCCCTTGTTATGATTTTTCATCAAATGACTTTTTCCATCGATAATACCAATGATTGTCACTCAACCATCTGTGATACCTAAGGTACATGTTTTTCATACCATGCTGCAACCTCATAGAATGTGCGCCTTCTTCACAAATAGGGCATCCAAGTTGGCTTTTAATGCTATATCTTAATAGATTACCATATACTGAAAAGTCATTGATTTTACCAAAAAGTATAGCTCTCAAATTAAATATCTCTTCTCTGTAGGCATCATATACCTCTACACCAGTCTCCCACAATAACTTCAACTCTTCAATCAATGGTTCCAAGTAAACATCTATGTCATTCCTAGGTTGTTTAAGTCCTGAGATTAGCAACGACAGCATGATATACTTTTGCTTCATGCAAAGCCAAGGCAGAAGGTTATAAATAATTATCATCACAGGCCATGTACTGTGAGTGCTACTTTGCATGCCATATGGGTTCCTCCCATTAGTAGATAATGCAAGGCATAGGTTCCTATCTTCTTTTCCAAACTCCAGGTACTTACAATTGAACCTTGTCCATTCAAGAGAATCAGCTAGATAGCGAACCTTGTCATCTTTAATCCTCCCATTTGTATGCCATGTTAGATTATTTGCCTCTTCACGTATGCTATACAAGCGCCTAAATCTTGGAATAATAGGAAAATACCATATTTCCTTCTCTGCACTCTTTCCATTCTGCTTATAGCATGATGCCTCACACTTAAAACAATGAGTTAGCTCTTCATATTCATTCCTAAACAAGATACAATCATTGGGGCAAGCATATGTCTTCTTATATCTTAGGCCAATTGTGCGTAACACCTTTTTTACATCATATAGCCGGCTCGAGAGCTTGTTATTCTTTAGTAGCACTAGTTTCATCAAAGAGAACAAGCTTGAAAAGTTCATATTACTCCACCCACTTGTAGCTTTCAAGTTGTATAATTCTAGCACAGTAGATAATAGAGTGAACTCAGTATACCCTTCATATAAAGGTGTCTTCGCATCCATTTTTAACCTTTTCAACTTCTTTAGGATTTCTCGAGTTCCCCTTCTATCTCATTGGCCAATTCTTCAAGACAGTGGTCGGCCTCATATGCACTTGTGTTGGAATCCGGTGATGATGAACAACTTTCTATATGCCCCTAGCTACTATTATTCACATCATCCAATATCTCTCTATGCATTACCCAACACTTGTAACTCTGATAAATTCCATACTTAAACAAGTAGAGTTCACATGTTTTAGAAGAAACTGATTTCATATTACCATAGCTTAAACAAGGGCAAATAATTCAGTCACGATCTTTTATATTATTTACTACAAATTTGATAAAGTCTGCCACTCCATCCCAATATTCTTTAGATAAATGATTGACAAACATCCACTTCGTATTTATGCCCTCATTTAAGAAATATGGTAAAAATAAGGAAAACATTTAGTGAGTCATAAGTTGTCCATATAAAAAAAGTTTGTCTACATATTTAAAAAAAGTTTAATTACTTTTAAATTGAAGTGGGAGGTAATTAGTTCCACTATCTTCACATTCTATTTAAGTTTAATTTTGCACTACTTATTTGTTCTTTTTAGCTATTGTTGTTCTCGTTGTTGTGTTGTCGTTATTGTTAATTAGGTTGACTTTTTTATTACAAAGATTAGCATAATAGCTTAAAATTGGTGGTTCTCAAGCCTTATGTCCTCAATTTATACTAATTTAATCAAATAAAATGATAGAAAATTTTAAAGAACTCAACAAAAAACTTCAAGTTGTTCTACATAAAGCCAAAACCAAAATTTAAAAAAAAATTTGACAGTATAACAACATAAAATTGAGCATTTCCCAGGCTAAATGCCTTCTTTTAACAAATTTAACATCAAATTAATAACAATTTCCAACCAACATTCACATAATGCATTTTCGTATATCAATTTCAGAACAAAATACTAATTACAACTAAAAGGAAACTCTCAATAACAATATCAGAGAAACTTCATCAAAATAAAATATTAACTAATAATGTATGAATAAACTAACTTTGAAGTTTGTCTAATTCTTTAAATTTTTTATGCTAATCATATTTTGAGGCTACCCATTACTAGAAAGTGCAATTAAAAAAATAAATTACAAATATTTTTTGCAAAAAAATAACTTACCTTTGTCCAAACCAACTTCAGCCAAATGAGGGGAGATTCGTCGAGGGGGTAACTGAGTAGTGGCCGAAGAAATGACCAAGAGCCATGCCAAGACCACGCATGCTAAGATGTCTAACCCATGAGTTAGAGCAAATGAACCCAGCCACCGAAAACCCACAGGAAGCAAAGCTGAAAACGAGAACTTAGAGCCACCCATGAGCACCAACAGTGATGACCTACGACGGAGGAAGGTAGGAAATGGCTAGAAACATAGATTGACAGAAAACAAACCCAGCCATCAGAAACCCATAGGAAGCAAAACTGAAAACGAGAACTTAGAAACCACCCACGAGCACCAACGATGACGACCCATGGTGGAGGAAGGTTGGAAATGGTCGAAAACATAGATTGACAGAGGTGGAAGATGAGAAAGATAGGGAAAATAAATGTCAAACGTGAATGAGAGAAGAAACAAAGACTTTGGCGCGAGAGGAAAAATGAAATGGAACGTACGGGGGAACTGATTTTAAATCCCAATATTAAATAGTTTCATTGTGAAATTGTTTAATAAACACATATAAAATGGTTGTTTGGAAAAACTATTTAGTAAATCCCTATAAAGATAAATAGTTCTATGAAAAAACTGATTTTTATGTTCAAGAATCATATATTAAACGGTTATATTAAATAACCATTTAATATTTTTCAGGTATATGCAACGGTTATAATTTATAACCGTTTAATATTGATATTCAAATTTCTCGCCTCCCTTATTCAATGTTTTCCATAGTAACCGTTTAATATACATTGCTATATATTTAATATTTTGTAGTAGTAAATGAGAAACAATGTCAGTTTTACAGAAATCAACATTGTTTCTCACTTGATGTAGTGAGATATTACTAGGATTCATTCCCAATTGATGTAGTGGAGTCTTCTCCACCTCTTCTCTTTTTTTTAAAAAAAATAACATTGTTTCTCACTTACTCATTTAAAAGCTAGTTCATTTTTTCAATTCCATATTTTACATCAGTTCATGTTTTTGCGTCAATTTCCCAGTCTCTCTCACCTAAAGCTTCCTTATTTTTCCATTTCCATTGTTCGTGAGCTAGACCGTCACAAAGGTGTTGTCGTCAGCTTGATGCCATTATCACTGTCGTGAAGCCGTAGCTGCTGTTATGAAGTTGTCGTTGATGTACACCAACTGTGGTTTTTCTCTTCCTTCTTTAATCTCTTGTTTTTAAGTTTTTTGACTCCATTTTGCTTGATTCCTTGTTCACTTTTCTTCCATTGGGATGAAGACTTATTAAGATTCATCTTTTAGGGGCTAACTCATCTTCCTCCTCTTTCATTACAATGTGTTAAATGTTGAAGTGGGTTTTTTGGGTTGCATTTTCTTGTTCTAATTCCTTGTAAGTCTCTCATTCATATTTTTCTATTTTTTATTGATTTGTGAAATTATAATAGTTGGGTATATATAAAAATGAATGTTTGTTGTTTTTATTCTTTATTTGTTTGCTGAAACTATTTTTTATAATTTTTTAATTATTTATTTTTCTAAAATGTGAAATATGTTTAGGGGAATTAAATTTATTGTGATCAATTTTGTTTGAAAATTATTATGCTTCCAGTTGTGTTGCTAGATATAATTTTGTAAATGCTAATTTTTTTTGATAATGTTGATAGACTTGAATTTCACTGTTATTGAGATTTGAGTTGATTTGAGTTTAATTTAATTATTGTAAAAATTTTGGAAGGTCCTATTTTAAGGGGAAACTCTACCAAATTTTTTTCTAATCCTTGCAAAGTTTTTTAAATTATTTTCTTTCTTATAATATGGCCTATTCTAATTTTGGGGAATTAAATTTATTGTGATTAAATTTTTTTATACTTGATAAAATGTATAATTATGATAGTAAGATTTGAGAATTGTTATGTTTGCAATTGTTGCTAGATAGAATTTTTTAATTGTTGAAATTTTGGGATGTCTTATTTTATAAGCGAAAACTTTGCCAATTTTCTTTTTCTAATATTTATAGATTTGAACTTCATTGTTGTTGAGATTTGAGTTGATTTGAGTTAAATTTGATTGTTGTTAAAATTTTGAGAGGTCCTATTTTAAGGGAAAACTTTGTTAAACTCTTTTCTAATCTTTACAAGGTTTATATTTTGGTAGTTAAAGAATGGATTGTAGTTGGATGAATTTTAGGAGAACAAGTGAAGAATATGAGAATGGAGTGGAACATTTTCTTGCATTCACTAAAAGGAATGTTCCTAGTAAAAATGGACTGTATTTTTATCCTTGTGTTAAATGTTTGAGTGGGAATTGACAAGGTATTGATAAATAAGAAAGCATTTGCTTTGTTATGGGATAAATTTTATGTATAAGAAAGGGATATGGCATGGTGAAACTAAAGGATTGAGTTCTATGTTCCAAGAGAAAGAAGTAGGTGAGAATACTTAGGATGATAGAATAGAGGATCTGATCTGTGATATTGAAATGCAGTCCTTTGCACAAACACATGCACATGAAAGCTTGCAGAGTTATGCAAAGAAGCCTTTGTAAATGGGGTATAAACAGTATGCACCTTTGATTGGTATGTTGAGATTGGTTAACTTAAAAGTAAGATATGGATGAATTGATACAAGTTTTACATGGTTACCTGTACTGTTGACAAATATGTTTTCCAATGGTAATATGCTTCCCAACCATTACAACAAGGCTAAGAAAATATTTTTCCTGATGGGTATGCAGTGTAAGAAAATACACATTTGACCTAAATGACTATGTATTATACAAAAAGAAGTATGAAGGGCTATATAAATGTCTAAAACGTGGAGCATCACGACACAAAGTAAAGAAGGATGTTGTTGGTGATAGTAATTATTAGAAAGTAAGCTCTAGGGCCAATCATTATACTTTGAACATTGTTAATTAATGATTTTCTCTTTTATTATCATATTAATTTTGTAACATCCTTAATTTTTTTAAAACAAGATTAAATAAGCCTAATCAGATTTAATTAAATGTATTAGTGAGGTATGTGGCTAGAGAGGTCTAACGGGCCTGTTTGGTCTCAATTTCAACCCTAAACATAAGTCCAAAGAAGAATCAGGTTACCCGAGAATGAAAGAGGAAGAAATTTTGAATAGGGATATCTGCACCACGCATTACAGCTTGTGGATGAACCGTCACAATGCATATATGGCAACATGCTTGGAAGAGGCTTCTGTGCCATGCGCCACGACACATGGTCACTTTTCTACTATCATAAGTCTCAAATTTAATACAATAGAGAAGGAAAGAAATAAAGAACATGAGAGAGAGGCAGAAGAGCAATGTTAGGGCTTAGGAAATTTGAATATTAAGAGTATTTTGAAGCTCCTAAACATTAAATGTAAGCTTTTTACACTTAAATCTTTCTCTCTTCTTCCATTTTTTTATGGTAGAAGTTAGGGTTTAGTTGATAATGGTGATTTTGGTCTATAGAGGCTGTGAGTTTGAACCCATGGACTTAAGTAGAGTTAAGGGGAGTAGGTTGAACTAAGAAAATTTTGTATTAATGATTATATAAGGACTGGTGGTTGAGGAGCATTTAGTGTCCGAAAATCCTTATAAATATAGTGTTTAGAAACAATGTGATCCCATTAATGACTAGTAAAGAGCTCAATGATATTAATGAGGGTTGTAGGAAGCTAAAAAACTCTATGGGTACTTTTACTTAAGTCAAGAATGAATATTGAGTATTAAGAAATATTGAAGTATTAGTGAAAATTAACTCAAATGTGGACATTAATGATTTGCAATGTAAATGCTTATAGAGTAACTCATTGGTATCATTCAAGCTTCTTGAAAGGTTTGGGGGTGAGTATTTAAGGGGTGAAATCTTTGACCTCTCAAAGGTTTAAGGTAACTAGGGAAATTCTATCTTATGATTTTGTGTGTTAATTAGTTTATTGAGTAATGATTGATCATTGAAATGTGTAAAATGAAATAAAATGCAAGTGTGGCATGATTTGCTTAAGAATCCACTAGATTGATTTTGTAAGTTCTATGGATTGTGATGTGAAATTTTTTGAGAACAATATTAGTGAATTTTCATATTATGTTTTATTAGAAGTTTAATGACTTTGTGGATAGTGAAGTACAATGAATTTTTATTAATGAAGTTCTATAAGTATATGTATTTATGATAAGTTCAATGACTTGTTTGAATTTGGAGTTCAATGACTTGTGTAATTTGGAGTTCAATGAAAATGTGTTTAAGAAGTTTAATGAATTATAAAATAGTGGAGTTCAATGAATTTAGTTATGTGGAGTGCTATGAATTAAATTAAATGAGAATTTTGCATGAATATGTATTACATGATCTTGAGAGGCGGGAGTTCGCCCAGGAAGAAGAGTAGATAATTAAATCCATGTGGTAGGGCTCCCATCAGAGTGATAGCTTGCTAGATTGATTATATTCATATTGATCTACTTGTTTAATGAAGGGTTATCCCACTAGTTCAACGAGGAACTTTAACCTAGCTAGCTGTCCACTGGTTCAACGAAAAAGCTAGTTTAGGGTGTATGACACCCCATAGTGTGAGAAATGAGGGAAACCGTGTTTCATAAGTGAGTTGGGTGCGCCTTAGCCAAGTAATCCCCTCACAAGTATTTAGGCTAGGAAAGTCATAGATTATATGTTAGAGGAATAAGGAAGATATAAGGGAGGTGTGAACATGCATAAAGTGAGTAAGGGCACATGGTTGTATGTATTGTGACCCTAATGAGAATACTCATGAATTGAGTCATAATTACTTTCGAGTATTTGTGATTGTATCTTGTGACAAACTTTTTGGGACATGAGAATTGTTAAAAGGCGTTATTTTCTAAATATGTACTATTATTCTTGGAATTGTGAATTTCACTCTTTAACATTTTATATGGTTTGAAGAATTGATTTTTAATTAGCACTTGCATTAAAACTAATTGATATACATTAGTATGGTTAGTTGAATCTTGGTTACTGAGTAATTGTACTCACCCCACTATCTTTAATATTATAGGGAATAGCTCAAGAGGATTGGAAAGAGGAAAGCTCTCAAAGGCTTAGGACTATGCTCCTATTTTATATGCCTCTTTATTTTTAAGTTATTATGTGTATTTGACAATTTAAATTGCCAACTAGGTTTTATCCACATTTGGTTCTTACTTGTATTATGTGTTTGTGAGTTATAAGTGTATTTTAGGCCCTAAGGATTGAGTTAATATTATGTGATATATGTAATAGGGCCAAAATATTAATTTAAGTAAGAGTGGAGCATATTATGTGTCAATTATGGATTATTTAATGAAAATGTGCTTAAACTCCCCCTTGTATGTTTTTTAGATTAAGAGGTTGAATAGTGAAATTGTGATCTATGACTGTTTAATGTGATGTGGTGTATTGCATGAGTTAGAAAGTTTTTTGATGTTTTGAATGTGGTCAAAGTGGTGTCAATGGCTATTGGCTTATGGTAAATGGTTTAGGCATTTAGTTTTGTGAAATTTTTAGAAAAAGTGTAAGTTTTGAAAAAAGTGTACAAATTTTTATTGAGTAATAATTTGATTATAAAACTAAAGCCATTAGTTAGAGCTCGGGAAGAGCTTTTCGTAGACACCTAATTTGCATTAATCGAACGTCAAACAGAGAATTGGGGTGTATCGTAAGTTGCTCCAAAAGCTGTCAAATTGATAGTAGAATTCAATGTCAAAATTCGTGCAATTGCACCGCGGTGTATGGTGCCATGAGTCATGGTGTATGTCACAGAAGTAAACATGTTGCAATGCCTGTTTAACAAGCTGTGATGTATGCCCCAAACTTTTTAGAATTTTCTTGTCTTTAAATTCTTATGCTGATACACTTATGTTTGAAATGATACCATACTTTCTCATATTTATGAGCTTTGATTTGTCTAATGGAAGGACTTTGAAACTAGTTTTAGGTTTGTAAAACTTGGGATCCTAACTTTTCTAACCATTTAAAACTTAGTATTATGTAACTACCTCAATCCCATTTCCTTGTTACTTGAGAATAGGAGTTAATTATGGGATAAGAAGGAGGATATTACAAATTGTATATTCACTAAGATAACTATATCCTTAGATAAACTATAGTAATTGTCTTAAATATCCCTAGTTAGTCATTTGTGAGGGATCATAGATGAAACAAGACTAGTATGACTTTAATTAATTATAGATATATAAATTAAAGTCATAGGCACTTGAAAGGGTATAATGTGCTAGACTAACCCACCATGAGAAAGCTGCATGGTATAAGTTACAAGCTTATCTCATATATAACCATGTCACTAAGCCCTTTGACTTAAGATCATCGTGGATTCCTACATAATAACCACTGAACTTTGACCTAGTCAAAAGTCACTTTAACCAGGTGATCGTAAAGGCTATAATTGAGTTTAGTGATATTCATGAAGAGGAATATGAGTGGTCAAGATGAAACTTATCCCTCATATTAAGAGATATTACTAGGCATCTCGATAAGTAAGACTGAGAAAATGTATGGCCATACTGTAATGGAAAGAGTTTTTTCATGTTATAGTCAGTCCGCTCAAAGATCGAGAAAGTAATGGTTAGGTAAAGGAGAATGATAATTTCATGTCTCACACTTGACCAAAATATCACATGACAAAAGAGATGTGATACAGTTATATGATAGGTTACATTAGATCATCGATTCTTATATAAATTAGGTAGTCACAATGTCTTGCTAGAGGCCCTTTATGACTCGTGGGCTCGTAGCGTTATTGGCCTACTGCCAATTTCATATGGGTCTATAGGGTCACACACAAGAACAGCCTAACTCGAGTTATAATGTCTAAGTTCATTGAATTTGGAATGTGTTTAGATTTAATGAATGTAATGCTTTATTTAGTGCGAATGAATTATATATATATATATATATGTATGTATGTATGTATTTGAATAATTATCTTATAAATATATATATATATATATTTATATTTATATGAAATATAAAATTCAAAATATAACATCATATATATTTTTGAAATATATATATTCATGTCTATATATATGTATGTATTTTTATATTATATTGTGTTAGTTTTAAATTTAGTTTTATATGATAAATTAAATTTAATAACTAACATGATATAAGAGGCAATCATATTAGCTCTATCACTTAAATTTATGAGAAAAATTCAAATGAGATATGATATCATAGAATTAATTTATAAGATAAATTAAATTTTACTTTGTTGGCTCAAGATATAATTTTTGAAATAATTGTGCTTTTTTTGAAAATTCATAAGGGAAGACAAAAACCCTAATTTGTAAATAGTATAGAGAGGGACGAGCTTCCCAAGTGAGAGAGATAGAGTCTTGATGGCAAAAACATAGTGAGAGCCACAAACATATCCTAGAGGAAAAAAAAGGAAGTTTGACGTTTAAAAGACTGATGGATGTTTGGAGTGCTAGCACCTTGTTCAAATTGAAAGCTATTCGTGTGGATAATGGTAAAAGGAGTCAATCTACGTTGTCAGATGAGGTCCAAATGCTTGAAAGGGGTTTGAAAAGTTTGACATTTAAAAAGGTACTTCTTCTATCCAACTCAGCTTAAATGAATTCGATTGGTCAGTGATCACAATTGGGGTTTCTAGATTTAAATTTTTATTTCTGCGCCCCCAATCCAACAATGGCATCAGGTCAAATTGTCATTTAAGTTGGGTTATGATTGACTACCTTCTTGCATGTTCATGTGATGAATTGCTTTAGATGTGCATTGCCATTTGTTTCTTTTTATATTATATGAATTGTTTATTTATCATGGTTTCCTGGGATCAAAATTGTTTGAATATGGTGACAAACATGGCTCTAGAGTTTTACAAGGGTTGTAAATTTCAAATATGGCTTGCATATCAAGCCTCTCTCTATAAATTTTTAATATACATTCTCTTCTCATCTCAATCTCCTTGTATGTTTAAACAAGGTTTCTTTATGTAATTTATTTCTTAGAGAGGTCCTCTCATTGGCTTAGAAAAAATAATTTGAAATTGTACTTCTAGTTACTAGGATATATATATATATATATCTTACCCCTTATTTACTTTTTTTCAAGCAATACTTCCAATGACATTGGGTAGGTGTTGGACAAGTAACCACCCTCTTCAACATAGACTTGGTATATACATTGTAAGAAGGAGTTATTGTACAAATGCCAAGTATCATGGTTATTTGTGACTTGTAAGACTTTTGAAAAATATTGTAATACCCCTATCTTGTTAAATCTTTGTATTTATGATCTCTAATTGATGGTTGGTCTAATACTTTTGGTTGATAAACTATTTTTCATTTTTCTTTTGTGGACTCTAATTTCATGCTTTGTCATTATTGTATTCAAGCTTGCTTGAATGGAAACACCTAAGGAGGGCTCCTCAAGGTAGGATCCAGTTTGGAAAGTGATTTATTTCAAAATTTTAGAAGTATCCATTATTTTATGATGGGGTGTTATAGTTACTAAGAACAAATCTAGAATATATAAAGCCAAAAGTTCTAAATGAGAGAGTGTCAATTACTAAAGTTAAGGAGCTTGAAGAATATTAAAGTGTGAAGGAAGCCTTAAAATTTAATTTGATATGAGGAAAGAGGCAATGCCAAATGGGTATAGTGCTCTAATTAAGAATAATACCTAGGTCCTTGTGCCGTATGTTGGACAAACAAATGTTGTTGATTATAAATGGGTATTTAAACTCAAGTTTAATGCAAATGGATGCCTCCAAAAGGCCAAAGTCTATATTACTAGCAATGGCTTTCAACAAAATCTCTAAATGATAATGATGAGACGTTTAGCCAATATTTACAAGGCCTTTATACTAAAATTTATACATCCTACTATTGTTACTTTATTTCAACTAGAAAATAAGGCAACTAGACATTAATAACACATTCCTAAATGCTTATTTGCATAAGCAAGTATTCATGGCTCAACTAGAAGGATTCATTAAGGCAATTAGACATTAATAACACATTCCTAAATGTTTATCTGCATAAGCAAGTATTCATGGCTCAACTAGAAGGGTTTATTGATCCCAAGCTCCCAGATCATGTTGGTATGGGACGCAAAAGTAGAATCAAACTAATTAGGAATAGAATTCAAAAAACATAAAAACAAACACAAGAACAAGAGAAACACAAAAGAAAGAAATGAAAATATATATGCAACAAGAATAAGAAGGGAATGAAATTTTCAAGGAGAAAAGGGATAGAGATCAAAGAAAAAATCTTCTAAAACATCTGCCTCTAGTAATCTTAACCTTCAAAAATATCACAAAAGTTCTTCTAGCTCTTGATCATATTTTTATTCACCACAGGATGCCACAACAATTACTAAGGCTTACAAGAGTTAGAAATTCTATCAATACGAACAAATCTTATTATTCAAATTCAAGTTAGCTTACAAGAAGAGATGGGATGCCTCTTACAAGCTAAAATAAGACTCCAAAACTCTAAAAGGAATCCTAATTCAAAATTAAAGGTCCACATAATGTTAGGAATTATGTTTCCTCATCAAATTATGGGATTATAAGAATTGAAAATTCCTAAATTATTGAAAGCGGTTTAGACTAAACTAGAAATAGGAAACTAAAATATAAGACTCACTCTTCCTAAATAACAAAAACATAACATAGAAAACTAAATAGTCTTGACCTAAAAGAAAAGGAAACAAATCAAATCCTCAATTAAATAGGAAATCATGTAGGGCTTAAATCCCAAGCAATCAAGGAGATTGGAATGGCATCATGTCATTATGGAAGGTGATCTGATTGGAATGTTGACTTTGAATGCATCAAATTTGATGAGAGGATCATGGCACTAATGCTTGCAATATGATTAGGATATGGCTCCTCTTTAAGTCTTCCTTCCCAAAGTCACACTATTGTCACATGTTAGATCAAGTAAGCTAGGGTTTTAAACTAGTAGACTTGGGTCTTCTTGGACTTAGGTCCTTAGCACATTGAACACACCATTTGTCTCTTCTTCGGGCTTCAACCACATGCTCCACATGGGCTATAGTTCTTGGACATCTTTGATGAGACAATGTAGGGTTTGCTTCATGGCTTTGGTTTGGACTTTGGTCACCAAGCCTCCAATGTATTGTAAGGGATTCTTTGGCATATTAGACTTGAATTGTTAGACTTCATTAGCTCCATCCATCACATCTTAGGCTCCTTACTCAACTCCATCCATTTACTCACTATGCTTTTCAAGCTATATATCCAAGCTCCTTTCCCGAGTTATCAATGTCATGTGGGCCATAGGTCCATAACATCTCTTCTTATCGAAGAAGGCTCTATATAATTTAAAGCAAATTCTGAATGCTTGGTTTGAGAGGTTGACTACTCTAACTTATTTTCTTTCATTCCAGATGTGATACATCATTTGTTTTTCTCAAGTAGAAGACAAGTATTTTATTTGTGTTAATCTCTGTGTGTGTGTGTGTGTGTGTGAGACGTTATTGTAATAGGGTATTGAAGCTTATAGGGATGAGATTGGCCTCTACTTGAAGTAAGGAAGACAAATACTTGATATCTCACAAAAATGTGGTATAGATATATTCTCAGTAGTTATAACTCCCATTGTTGTAAATAAACTCTACTTTAAAGAAGGTTGGAAGTTACTCAATGAACCCAAAAGGTTTAGAAGAATTGTTGGAGCTCTTCAATAGTTGATCAACACTAGTATAGTCAATAAATTAAGTTTTTAAGCTTAAAAGAGAACATATATTGTCATCCACTAAGGAGAATGCTCATATATATCTAAGAGGCACTACAGATTTGACTCTCCACATAAAACCTGATAATCACATTACCTTGCAAAGTTTTTCATATGCTTGCTGGGCTGTGTGTCTTGATGATTGAAAATCCATGGGAGGTCACTACAAGTTTCTTGGTGACTCGACGTCTTGGTCTGCAAAGAAAAAGAGGGTGGTTGTTTCATCAAGAAATGAATCCGAGTATAGAGAACTTGCTAATCTTGCGGTATCTCTGGTTCATGAAAATGGTCTTTATCTTGGTCAGATACTAATAGCTAGTGTGATAATATTAGTATCATTGCGTTAGCCTCTAATCCCAATTACCACACTTGATCATTGAGATAGACATATGCTACATCCAAGATCAAGCAATAAATCACTAGTTGGTTGTACGATATGTCCCTCCTATCATCTAAGCAAGTAGCAGATACTTTTATCATAGCTTTGACTCATTCTAAGTATTGGGCGTTTATAAACTAACTTGGTTTGCTAAAATCTCAAGACTTTTGTTTTGGGGGCATGTCAAGATAGATACACATATGTTATTAAAAAAAAAGATAGATACTCCTTTTGTTTTTACGTAGAAGAGAAAATAATTGTATCACACAATTTAAAAAAAAAATCAGTTAAATATAACAATTGTGTCGGAAAATTAAAAAAATGATCTAAAATACCCATGTATTTAATTAAAATAAGGATACATTAATTATTTCTCGTGAACAAAAATTATGAATTTATGGGGAGTAATTTAAAAAAATGATAATAGATGCTCATTAAGGTGTGTGATTTTACTTACATAAAAAAACAAAACAACAAGTAACAGTAATGGAGGGACTACATTGTATATGTTATTTCCTTGTATACAAGTAAGCTTAAGGTGTATTTTAGGGTTGTGTGCCCTACTATTTAATGATAATAATATGATTATTATCTTTAAATATCTCAATTCATATATAATTGAATATGATAGAATAAAGTAATGTATGTGTACCTGAAGAATTCATGAGTACTTGAGAAATCTTGATTTCCTCAAGTGTAGACAGATACACGTACATTAGTTTATTCTATTATATTCAATTATATATGAATTGAGATATTTAAAGATAACACTTGGCATCAAAGCCTTGGTAACAAATTTTAAATTTTTATATCTCAATTCTCCTAATATATATAATGACATATATTGATAGAGATTCATCTCAAACTAATAATTTTCTTATATCCATATTATTCAGAAAAATGAGTATGAATATAAGATTTGAATATGAGAATTTTGTTTTTTTAAATCCTTTTATATTTATGATGAAAACAAAAAAAAATTCCTCCTCAGCTGCATCATCTTCGTGTTTTGGACGAATATTTTTTTTTCTTTCCTTCTTTCCTCATTTTCTTTCTTTCTCTGGTTCAGCATTCACGTCGCCAGAAGGAGTAGCAACTCTCGTGCTATCGTTCTAGTTGCTATAAATCCTTTTTTTCCTCTGCGCATTCCTGGTTTGCCGGCGTCGTCTCCCTGGTTCCCGACGATGGCATCCCTCTGTCTCATCTTCTCGTCCGACAGCAACTTCACGCCAGTGGTCCCCTTCTCCCTCTGGTTCCAGTTCGCGGCTGGATAAGACCCAGAAACGGGTCAGGAATCGAATCCTAGGGATCTAGTTCTATGAGTTATGGGCCCATTTTCGTATGGGCCCAAATCTCTAATATGAAAAAAAAGAGGAGGTAGGGAGAAGCTAGTGGCGTAAACGAAACTGGATCCCTTCATTGTGTTGATCTAGGCCTAATTCAATAAATAAATAAATAAATAAATTCTCTTAATTACATTTTGACCCCAAGATAGAATTACCTCATTCAGCCCAAAATTTATGGAATTTCCTCCTTGACCCTAATAAATTTCTTAAAATTATATTTTGGTCCCCTTAACTTCCAGAATTGCAATTTTAACCCAAATCTCTTCCAGAATTACTTATTTTCCCTTGATTACCTTTCAAAATTTCACTTAAGTCCTAAATTTGTTTCCTAATTCCTAAAAAAAGACCCTAAGGACTTTTTAAAATTATTTTGTTTTGTCCTAAGGTCATAAAAATTTATGACTTTATGAATTATTGATGATGCTTAGGATCTTGTAACATTGATAATGGACATACCCCATAGGTGTGACATTATTAATGTGATTTTAATGGTTGGTTTTGAGGATAGGTTAATAGCACTCCTTTTATGTGTTAGATATTTGTTGTACCCTATAGGTATGAAAATGTTTAATACATTATTTTGTATGAAATTTTGTATGAGCTAAATTTTTTATGGTATATGAGCCTTCTTGGTGCATGATTATAGTTGCATAATTGATAATCGCTTGTTGGGAATTCTATTTTATAATTATGTTGTGCACGCATAATTAATATTTCCCATTTTTTATTTTGCGATTTCAATTTCTGCTTTTACGCAATCATCCTTTATGAAGGCTCTCAATGGGACTAACTATGATGATTGGAAAGAGTCCCTAAATATGTATCTGACCATTTCTGATAAAGATTTAGCTCTGAGAGAACCCAAGCCTGTGAATCTCTCTTTCAAGTCTAATGCTTCTGAAATAGCCTTCCATAAACAATGGAGTGAGTCTAACTGAATCTGTCTAGCGATCATCAAGTATACAATTGAAAAGGGAATTAGGGACAGCATTCCTGAAAAGGATACTACAGTGGAGTACTTGAGAGCTATTAGTAACAAATACAAGAAGCTTGACAAGACTCAAAAGAACTATTATCTGTCACTTCTTGACAATACTTGATATGACGGAGTTTCTAGTGTCAAGGAGCACATTCTGAAGCTTGTTCATTACTATAACAAGCTTAAGTCATATGGGATTGATTTGGGTAAAAGTACCTTAGTTTACCGTGTTCTTCAATCACTGCCATCAAAGTACGCATTCTTGAGGACTTCATACAACTCACAAAAAGCTGAATGGTCTGTTGACCAAATGATATCGATAGTCACTTAAGAAGAGGAAGCTATAAAGAAGAATTCCTCTCACTCAATAAATTATGTTTCTCATGGCTCTAGCAACAAATCTGGAGGGTCATATAAGAAAAAAGGGAAGAAGCATGATGCTCCAAAGCCTAATAATCCATCCTTTAAGAAGGATGGTGATAAGAGTGAGAAGCTAAGGAAGAAACCCTTTAAAGGGTTATGCAATTATTGTAAGAAACTGGGTCACATTAAACTGAATTTCTTCAAATTGAAGAACAAACAAGAAAGTAAAGGTACAACTCTTCAAACTGCCCCTCTAGCTCTAGTTTGTTTTGAATTTAACACCATTGAAACATTCTTTGACTCATGGTGGCTGGATTCTGGTGCCACAATACATATTATAAATTCTCTACAAGGGCTAAGAAACCAGAAGGTTCCAAGTGAGGCACAGAGGTTAGTCTTTGGCATAGCAGGGAGCAAGGCATCAATTGAATGCATTAGAACTATTTCTTTGTATTTAAATTCTGGTCATGTTTTACATTTGAACAATGTTATTTATGTACCTTCTACAAAGAGAAATTTAATTTCAACTTTAGCATTGGATATTTATGGCTATTCATTCTTCTAAGGAAATGGAAAAATTGACATTTGTTTTGATTCCATTAATGTATAAGTGATTGCGGTACATAGAGGCAATTTCTTCACTCATAGCCTCCAACCATTCAGAAGAATGCGAGCTAGAAATAGCCTCTTGATAAAATATTAGGTCTAAACTATCAATAGCATCTGAATTAAATTCCTGCAAATACACCATGTAATCATCTGGAATAGCAGACTTGCGAACCCTTTGGGACTGTCTTAGTTCAACAACCATATCCTTATCACCCTCTAAAGGTGGTTCAGATATTTCATCACCTTCATAGATGATTACTCTCATTATGGATGGATTGAACTCTTGCGTGAAAAAGGCGAGTCCTTTAATTCATTCAAGACCTTTAAAGCAGCAGTTGAATTGAAATCTGGCAAGTTGATCAAGTGTGTGAGATCTGATAGAGGAAGAGAATTTTATGGGAGATATACTGAGAATGGCAAGAACCCTGGGCCATTTGCTTTATACCTTTAAAAGCACGGCATTGAAGCTCAGTATACTATGCCTAGCACCCCGCAGTAAAATGGGGTTGCAAAAAGGCAAAATTGTACTCTTATGGATATGGTTAGGAGCATGATCAATCACTCCTTACTGTCGGAATTCTTGTAGGGTAATGCACTTAAAACTGCTGTTTATATTTTGAATCAAATTCCTAGCAAGTCAGTTCCAAAACTCCATATGAGTTGTATTTTGGAAGGACTCCTGCACTGAAGCATGTATGAGTTTAGGGTTTTAAAGCACAGGTAAAACCTTACAATCCATAATAAATGAAGCTTGATGCTAAAACTGTTGATGGTTTCTTTATTGGCTATTACACCGAATCTCGTGGGTACAGATTCTATTGTCCAAATCATACTACTAGGGTAATTGAATCTGACCAAGCTTATTTCTTTGAAGATGCCTTAGATAATGGGAGCTCTGTGCCTAGGCATATTACTTTGCATGACGAAAGTAGCATTTTGCCTATGCCTATTTTGACAACTCCTCATGTTGACAGAAATAATGCTGTGGATCAGGATGAAGCTCAAGATGAACCACCTTCAAAGAGTTCAGAGATAATAGAGCAAAAGAAAATGAGTCGTGTGTCTTGCGATTATCAACTAATCGTCTTATATAAATTAGATCGATAACCACATTATTAAATAATAAATAATTATATACTTCATTATCTTTGACTCAATCAATTAAGAGATAGAAAATAACTGATGGCTATTGGGTTGTGGGTTGAGCCTCTGCCCATTGGGCTCACTTGTGTAGTCCTCATATCACGGTTCACACAAGATCACAAAGACTAGTTTGTTTGGATTTATTAATTAATGTTAATCCGTATATAAATAAATAAATATTCCAACAATGATGGCATACAATAAGCCACCATTAAGCAAATATGCCAACTCACATGGTTTAAGAAAAGTTAATTAATTTTAATAATTATGTCTGAAATTACAATGATTAGACTAAAATGTCCTTCTAATTGATTTTTAATTGTTTCTCTGATTTAATGATACTATACATTTATAAGGTACGTTTTGAGAAAAATATAATTAATAAAAAACAATAAAACATAGGATAGTTCCTCTCATATTTGAACACGGACGGAATATTCAGATTTCGATACTAAGGGCTCATTTTTTTTTTATTTTAAAATTTTTTTTATTTTTGTAAATATATAAATTTTTTTATATAAGTGTTTTTCATTTAATTGTTTTCAAAAAAATTTTCATTTTTTTAAAAACCAAACAACTTCAAGTTATTTTCCTTTTATTTTTCTTATTTTTAAAAATATACTACATTTGGTTATTGAGAATTATAAATTACCTTGATCAATCTTTATTATTAATCACTATCATTAATTATCTATAACCATCCTTATCAGTTCATTTTTCAATTTTAGAATTGTTTTTGAATTGACATAACCAAACAGATTCTCATTTCATTTTGTTTTGAAAAATGATTTTGAACACTGTATTATAAAATAGATTTTAAAAATAAAAAATGAAAATGAAAATAAAAATCAAACAGGCCCTAAGATTCGATGATTTTTAGAGTTCCACCTTGAAGCATTTGCGCCATTGTGGTTCTACATATGTTAAATGAAAAAGTTACGTGCCTAGTGGACTCATATTTAATTTGTTGGTTTTGGTCCAAAATTGAAGTCACTTACTAGGCCGATTTGCAATTAGAAAAATAATTTCCAACCCATTTTTGTATCATTTTTCGCTTCTCAAAATTTTCAAGCCTACGCTTTTTTTTTCCTTAATCAATGATTCATTTTTTATGCAGACTTAGAGTAAAATATTCTCCGTTCGTTACATTTTATTACATGTTATTTTTTGGGAGTAATTTCATTTTTTAAAATATATTCTTTCCATTAAAAAAATATAAGGCATTTTTAATTTTTTTAATGAGTAATTATTATCTATTTTTTAAAAGTACCCCTATTGAATAAATCACTATATTTTTTTAGGATAAAATATTCTATTAAATAAGGGTAAATATGAAAAGATATGGTTATTTTAAAGACAAGTAACTACTTTATTAAAGGGTGATATTCAATTAAAAATATCTTACATTTTTAAATGGTGAGATTAAGATGTTTTGCAAAATAACAATGATGCATTAATAAATTTTATTCTAAAATACCCTTATCTCTCTCTTTTATTATAATGCTTTCATAGTCAATGTTTTATGTTAAATGAAGGGTATTTTTAAAAATTTATTTACTCCTTTTTCGAAAAAAAAACTAAGATTTTGAAATGCATTCAATTATTTTAATTATTCTTGAAAACTTATTTAAAAACATCTTAAAAAATATAACAAAAAGAGTATATAACTATGACAAGAAGTTTAACCATAGCTATGATAAGCGAGAAATTCTTGCATGGATCAGGAGTACCACCTCATCCACACTCTATTTAATGAAATTAATCATTTTAATCAAATAAAATATTAAGTCATTAATTTTAATAATTTTCTTTTGGAAATAGAGTGCTTATTTAATTTATCATTTTTTCTCTTCCTATCATCATTAATAATAGAATTAATTTATATTTGTAGCTTAAACATGCATGTTATGTTTTAATTGAATACCATACAACTGACATGGTGGACCAAGGTCCATAATAAAATTTCTCTGTGACGAGGCTCTACCAGGAAACATCTTTTAAGGAAATAATAGGCAATGGGGATATCGCCCAAAAAGAAACAGAAGGTGCTATGGAAGTTTGTCATATTTCATCAAATGCAGAGTTTGTAGATGTCAAGACAGAAGAAACGAGGTATCCAAGCCCAATACCCAACACAGACCGAAGCCCGATTCATACAATTCTTAGCCCAATTGTGTTTGTTATTCTTCTCATTAGTACATTGTATCTGTTATTCCCTCTCACTTTTTTTTTTAAAAAAGAATTACATTAAATTTCACACAAAAAAATTAATTACTATAAAATTTATTAAACTAAATTAAATGCATTGATAACTATGTGAAACTTGATTGTAATTCTCCATTTTTTTAATAACCTAGCTGGCTGGGGAAGGGGTGTCTCCCTTTTTTTTCTCCCTCTCCAATTTTCTCCTTCTCCCTCTCATCACCATTAGATCAAAGTTTTCAACGGCTCAGTGTTAATTTTTTGATAAATTTATTATTATTATTATTGATAAAATATATAAACAAAATACTATAGTTTTAAATTATTTAGATTAAAATTTAATAATTTCAATTTAATAATCTTACCAAAAAATAAATCTGAATCATTGAAACTTTAATTCAACAGTGATGAGGGAGAAAATGAGGAAAATGGAGAGGAAGAAAAAAGGGAGACATCCTCTCCCCATCCCCATAGGATAGAGGATCCTATGCACATGCATTTTACACACACACACATCATACATCACACAACCACCCCGAACACACATAATCCCCCTCCCCCAACAAAAAAACAAAAAATTAGAATGGAGGTTTGATCTGAGAGCCTCTTTCTATAAAAGGGAGAATCATAAGGATGGCAATAGTACCACTAGACCAATGGTCTGTTAGCAATATGTTATTCTCCTTCATACATGTAAGCTTGAAGAGTATTCTAGGCTTGTGTGCCCTACTATTTAATGTCAATAATATGGACTCTTTGATTACCGATTTTTAGAACAATTTCTAAAAAAAAAAATGTGTTTTCATGTTACCTGTTTTGAAAAAAAAAAAAAAATTTTGAATAACTAAAAAAAGTAAAACATCTTTTCATGTTTTGTTATTTTTTGTTTTACAAAATTAAAGTAGAGAAAAGGTAAAAAATATTATATTTTTATTAATGACAATAATGTAACAAAATAAGTAATTAGTTCACTTTGTTTTACTGTTCTAGATATTTTTTAAAATAATAATTCAATATATTTTATCATTTTTTTGTTTAAAGAATAAAAAAAAATCAAACAAGTCCTATCTTTCTATAATTTATCTCTAGTGGTCCAGGTCATTTTGGAATTTCCCTTCGATTTGTTGATACTGTATTTGATCCTTTTATCCAAAAATATTAAAATGAACTTTTCCCTACGCAATCAGGTTTAATAACCTTTTTTTTTTTTTTTGGATCAACTAGTTGGAACCGTTTCTATGACCCAAAATATTTCTAAATATATTCCTTGGTAACAGAGGCTAGATCGAATAAAATCTTAGTAATTAAGTAAATTCCAGATTGCCGACTTTTAGAAATTAAAGAGACTTGCTTTTAGTAAAAACAACATGAGTATTATTCATGAAAGCAACAAAATTAGCAACTACACTCTGACAGGAATAGCTCTTAGAGGTTGAGTCTTGTGCATGGTAAGGCCATATCTTTGACTCATATCCATGTCCTCAGCCTTTAACCCATCTGGGACCTTCCAATCAAAGTGATATATGAGAGAGGCCAACATATAAGAAAGTACCCTAGAAGCCAAGGGCAACCCGGGACACATCCTCCTTCCAGCACCAAATGGAATAAAATTAAAATCATTGCCCTTAAAATCAAGCTCACTTTCCAAAAACCTTTCAGGGATAAATGACTTAGGGTTTTCCCATATGCTTGGATCTCTTCCCATAGCCCACACATTTGCTAAAATTTGTGAATTTCTGGGTACTAAGAAGCCACATAACTCGACATCACAAATTGCCTTGTGGGGTACTAGAAATGGTGCTGGTGGGTGCAGGCGTAAAGTCTCTTTGAGTGTTGCTTGTAGGAAAGGCAACTTTGAGACCATAGACTCTTCAAATTTCAAAGTACTTTTACTAAGAACTTGTTGGAGTTCTGTTCTTGCTTTTATCATTTTTTCTGGGTTTCGCATTAATTCTGCCATTGCCCATTCTAGTGTGCTTGATGTTGTGTCTACCCCCGCTATAAATAAATCCTGAAATATCAAGGAATACCAAAAAGTCAACTTAAAAGGGAACTTTAAATTGAAGGGTAATAAAAAATAGTTTAACGACCCTAAAGTCATGATTTTAGTATAATATTTCTTTTCAATTTTTAAAAACCATGCAATATCATTCTATCATTAAGTTCACAAGAAAATTATATAGAATGACCTTAAAAATTATAGAATAAGATTTAAAAAAATTACAAGAAGTCAAGAAATGATCCAAAATGACAGACAATAACCAAAAAATATCAAGAAAAATTTTCTATCTAGGTCTTTTCCTACAATTTTTGAAGTCCTCTTTTATATGTTTTTTTATTAACTAATGGTAAAAGTTAACATTTGTTAATAGAAGAGAAGATATTGTATCGTTTTCAAAAGTTTATGATCCAATATACTTATGGACTTATAATTTAGATGTAAAATTGTCATTTGGCCCTAAAAAAAAAAAAAAACTCTATCCATTGGCGGGGCCATCATTGTTCTAGTATTTGCGAATTTAAGTTAATTTATTCGGCGATGAAGTACTCGTCCATAATTAACAATTATACTCACAATGAATAAATGAAGAGCATCATCACGACTCAACTGCGAAGTACCGTCTTGCATAAGATTGAGAAATGAATCCAACACATCAGTGTAATCTTTGGACTCCTTGTTCAAACTTCTGAAACGCAATCTGTCTTCCATAATATCATCAAAAATCTTATATAACTTCCTAAGGTAACCTGTCATCCTTGCACGAACGCCTTGAAGATCCAAAAAGCTCAAAACATAAAAAAGATCGGAAACATTAACCCTTCCAGCTTCATCCACGATCCCAATCATCAACTTCTTATACTCTCGAGCCTTATCAGAACCATAACGAGCAAAATCCATGGAGAAAAGCATGTTCGATATTGATTTCAGAACTGTAGTAAAGAGAGCCTCAGTGAGATCTATAGCCTCACCTTTGATGGAATATTCATGGACGTGATGGATTAAGTCTCCAACCTTGCTTTGGCGTAGAAACTGGGTGGTGTCTAGCTTCAGAGTTGAGAAAACTTTCGTAACACAAACTCGTCTTAGGGTTCTCCACTGAGGTGAAACGGCAAGCCATGTTACAGAGAGTCGGTGACGGTCAAGAGCTCGAGCACAGTCTGGGAAGGTTCGGCTAGAGAAGTCTAGGTCGTGCTTTTGAAAAGCTTCTTTGGCTATTTCTGGAGAAGAGATGACTATGGCAATCCTTGTGCCTAACTTGAGTGACATAATGGGTCCGTGAGATTTGGAGAGGTTCGTGATGGACAAGAGAGGGTTAGAGCCAAGCTCTAGGATGTTTCCAATTACAGGGTAGGCACGAGGGCCTGGTGGGAGCCTGTATGAAGAAGACGATGATGATCGAACGAAGCAAGTCGAGTACTTGTGAATCGAGGCTGACGAATTGTCATCTTTGAGTTTGAGAGATTTGTTAGAGGCTCGTTTGATGAATAGGATGTAGATGAGGAAGGAGGCACAGAGAAAGGACGTTAGGATGAGGACTAGCAAATTGTCCATAGTTTCTTTAATTTCTTTCTTTCCCTCTAGAAACCACTAATCTATATAGAGAATTGATACATTAATATCTCGGTCTCTTTCTACATGCGGTCCTCATCCCACTAGGAAATTTCATTATGTTTTCTCTCTTCTCTTAAACGTCGAAACACAAGAGGAGATACAGCCAAAAATTACATTGAACTAAGTGGGCTCGTTTGGAATGATGAGAATGTACAAATTTATATCAAAATGTCCATATTAATTGTGGAGGGTCGATATTCAATTCAATTTGATTTCTTAAATCTGTTGAGCGGTCTAAATATACTCACTCAAAGAGTGTATCAATGACGGTCATTGAATTTTATTAACATTTAAAAATTGTCAAGATATATTTTTCCTCCAAAAATTTAAAATAATCCTTACAATCAAAATACTCAATCCCTGCGTATGTTGTCCCTTATAAAAATTTGATATTTAGGACATTTTGAATATCATATAACAAAACCTCTTATAATTACTATCGCATCATGTGAAATACTTTTTGAGTTAGTGGATTTGTGCCACTCAATAGATCCAAATTAAATTCATTTTAATATATGCAAAATTTATTTTTTATAAAATAAAATAAAGATATATAATTTTTTATAAGTAACTTTTCTTAAAAAAACGTAAATTTGTTTTTCTAAAAAGTACTCCCTCTGGTCCTTATACGAGTTATTTTCTAGAGGAAATTGATGAATCCATACGTAATTAAGTTCACTTTTCATAAAATGCTGAACTAAGTAATTATTTTCAAACAATTTAACCCTTTTTAGTTTTAATTTTATGAGTAGGATAAGATGTCACACATATGTAATAATATAAGAGTATTTTTAAAGATAATGATTCAATAAGAGTAAATTGAAAATTCATTTTTCAAATAATGCTAATGATTTAATTAACTTCCACAATCTTACCTAGTAAAAAATAACTTATAATCCCTCCGGTCCTATTTATAAGTCACTTCCACCAACCTCACTAATACCAATACAATAAAAGTATAAAGAATAATTGTCAATGAAATTTCAAATTTACCCTTCAAAATGAAAAGGCAAAAGCACAATCAATGAATAAATTATTATTTTCAAAATTTTTCTCTCATGCTTTATCAAGCATGAGACTTTTACAGTAATAGTATGAGACTTTTGGCGGGAATAGAGCCTTTTATAGTGAAAATGAGACTTTTACAATGAAAAATTGAGCCTTCTCACGGGACTGAAAAATTAGAAGTAGTGTTTCACATTTTGAGAAACTTATATCCCACTAAAAGGGAATCAGACAACATTAAAAATAACAGAAAAGAAAGGCACAAAAACTGCACTTTTCCACCATGGAAAAGTGCTCCTTCTCTACCATGGAAAATTGCTCCTTCTCCTTTGATTTAAATGCTCCAACCAATAAGGAAGATAGTGGGGACAACAACACCATTTTTTTGAACTTAAATGCTCCTCCCATGTGTGAGAATGTCCACCTGGACAACAATCAAAATGAAGAACAACATGTTACAATCAATGAAGGAAATGGTAAGAATCTCTCTCTTTATGAAGCCCATGAATATCCACATGAATATCCCCATCTTTTGTTATTTCTTCTTTCAATGATCTAAAATGTTTCTTCTTCTTTATTTTTCTCTTAAATTATTTATGTTCAGCTAATATTAAATAATAATTAAGTTAAATTAAATAAAATAAAATTTTCTTACCTCCTGTGCATTGCACGAGTTAAATATCAAAATATTTGAAGACAAGGTTGGCCAAGAAGGTGCCATCATGATGCTAAGTGCAAATAAACCAGTGAAATAGGACTAGGAAATGTAACTTGATAGGTTTAAACTTTAAAGAGTACAAGGGCGAATCCTACATGGCTAACTTGATGAAACAAGTAATTGAAGAGGCTAGATCTGAAAATGTCAAGTCTTTAATGCTGATAAGGCTACAGTTGATTTGTTATATGATAAGTGCGATTGAATGATAGAAGCAGTAAAGGAACTGAATTACAAGCATGAGAGAAAGGAACTTTTCAGGCATTCAATCTTTCATGAAGTTTTAGAGTATAGTAAATCAAGAATATTGGTCACTGACTATGTTATAACATGAAATAAGTCCATAAATATATGGAACCAAGATCATTATTAAACACCTTCATATCGTTTCTTCTTATATTCATATAATGGTAAGCAACATGTTATCATTGAAACAAAATATGAGATGGCAAAAGATGTCAAACTACATGGCAAATAAGGAAGCAGTGAGGGATAAGAGTTCAAATAGCATTTCCCACATGTATATTGTCCAGAAAAAACTTATAATTCCAATTAAAGAAACAAAAATTGCAATTCCTAGCTTCAATTTTTTCTCTTCTCTTATACTAACATCCTCCATATTTTCTTAATCTATAAAAATAGGCTAATTAGGAAGCAGTGAGGGATAAGAGTTCAGCTAGCATTTCTTAATCTCTTATACTACTTCATTCTTTATTGAAATATTAGTCTACCAAATCAACCCATCCAAATGTCACCAAATCTCTACCAACTAAACTGTTCCCCATGATCAAACTACTTCAATGAATAAACACTAAAAATGACAAACACTATTAGAGAAACAGACTTGAGTATCATTTTGAAATGATGAATTACATTATGAGAGAAAATTATGATTTCCATCCGAAGTACAAGTGGAAAATTCTAGTGTAAAGTCCTAAAATTTTATACCTCATTTAACCACAATGTCACCACTTAACAAATAAAACAGTTGATAGAACTAGACATTTTAAATTTCCTTTTTCAAGGTAAGCAACAACATCAATCTTTTCCATTTCTATGCAGCGATTCAAAAAGAAGATTTATACCTTGGTTTGTGCTCAACTAGTATCCTGATAATCTTAGAAACTCACCCACAGAAACTTTTGTGTTTAATTAGTATCCTCACAGTTTTAGAAGCTCACCCACTGTAAGTTTTATAAATTCTCATTTTTTTTGCAAAAAAGGAAAAAAAAGTTTATTAGATTATATGGTCTATAAAGAAACCTAACATTTGTAAACTTTTGAAACAAAGACAGATGTGGGACGCAACACAATTGAATCACTAGGGCAGCCACCATGTAAAAGAAGAAGGTTCTTATCAAATGAAGAATGTGTCTCCATTTATAAGATCTTATTAAACTCAAGCCATCAAGGTAAACTGAACAGTATTACAACAAGAGAGATAGCTTCAGCATATTCAATTTCAATCAAAGTCATTCAACACATTTGGTGTCAAGTTAAGGAAACAGGGGATGCAAGCAATAGAAAGACAAACAAGTATGGAAGAAAGGGACCTAATGTGAACATGGAACAAGTCATGGCAATTCCGGTACATTGACGGACTACTTATAGGTCGCTTGCAAGTGCACTAGGTTTTAACAAGACATCACTAATCAGACATAAAAAAAGAGTTCTATGGCGCCACACAAGTGCAATCAAATCATATTTGAAGGAACAAAACATGCTTGCTTGGTAGAGGTGGTATTTATCTATTCTAGAGCAACAAAGTATACCAAATGACCCAACTTTTCAATCTATGCACAAAATTATCCACATTGATGAAAAATGGTTTTACATGACAAAGAAATTCCAAACCTACTACTTGGCAGCAGGGGAGGAGCTGCCACATCGAACATGTAAAAATAAAAACTATGTTGGTAAAGTCATGTTCCTAGTTGCTATGGCTAGACCTAGATTTGATGCACAAGGAAATGAAATTTTCTCTGGGAAAATTGGTTTGTTCCCTTTTGTTAGAAAAGAGGCAGCAAGAAGAAGGAGTGTGAACAGGAGCAAAGGCACAATGGAAACAAAACCGATCACTTCAATTATAAAAGAAGTCATGAAGTCTTTCCTTATTGACAAAGTGCTACCAGAAATCAAAGCCAAATGGCCAACATATCATGCAAATGAAACTATTTTTGTTTAGCAAGATAATTCTCCTTGTCATATTGATGACAATGATGAGGATTTTTGTATGGCAGTAAGTGATGGTGGGTTTAATATTCGCTTGATTTCTCAAACCCCCAACTCCCTTGATTTAAACATTTTGGATCTTGGATACTTTAAAGTAATTCAAGCATTACAATATCAAAAGGCATCTAAAACTATAGAGGGCCTTGTTAGAGCTGTGGAGAATTCCTTTGAAGTTTACACATCTAAGCAATTGAATAGGATCTTCCTAACACTACAAGCTACTATGGTTGACATTATGAAGGACAAAGGTCCAAATAAGTATAAGCCAAGCCATTTGAAGAAGGATGTGATGGAAAGAAGGGGTGAATTACCTAATCAACTCAAGTGTGATCCCTACCTAGTCCAAGAAGTGTTAGAGCACTTAGAAGAAGTGGATGGATAGCTTAGATTAAGGAGTGAATATTTTTGTAAACCCTCAATGTTTTGGTCATTAATATTTTGTGTTACAATTTTTCATGCAACTTGCAACACATAATATTAACAGTTAATATTTTGTAGTAAATGAAGCAATTTGTGTATGAAGTAGGTAGTTTATAATTTGCCAACAATTTCTATATTGACAATGCATATTGATGTTACATATCAAATTAAAGAAGAAAAAATCTTTAAGGATTCAAATTAACTCCACAATTATGAAAGGGCTAAATATTCAGCATTGCATATTGACACTACATATCCATTTGTAATTTCCTAGCTACATGTAATCCCTACCATAACAGAGATGCAAAAGCTCACTAAAACATAAAGCTTGCTAATTCAAAAAAACAAAACAAAAAGCTTGCTAATTCAAAACATCTGCCATTAGTTTAAATATCATCATCTATCATTCTAATATAATAGAGACGTAGAAGTGGCTAAAATGTCAATACATTCATCCATCAAACTAACCAAAAAAAGAAGATCATCAACATGCAACTTTAGCCTAACCAAAATTAACTAAACTATTATGCATCAAAATAAGCTTAAAGTCTAGACTAACTAAAATTACACAGAACTACACAAGGCCCAAAAATTCGATACTAATCAGAGCATATAATGCAAAGTGTCGTATACAAATCGCTTACGGGCTTTCTCTTCCTCAGTCAAATGTGCATAATCTTCCTCTATAAATGGAAATTTGTTTAGATCGAATGGGTGGACAATCTTCCTCTTTTATCTTTCTCTTCACCGGTTAGATGTGCCATTGTCGTTGCCGCTGCTCACTTGTTCACTGTCCTTCATTGCCTTTTCGTTTTAAATTAGAGGACTGGACTTGCTTTTTCTGCACCACCTCAATGTCGGAAAAATTGGAAGACCCAAGCAAAGAATCCTTTGGACGAGGTGCCCACGAAATCTTCTGATTCAGAGACATCACCTCTCCAGAGAAGTTGACTCGGGGTATATCTTCTTCCCCATCAAGAGAATCGTTGACTATATAGCCCATTAGCTCATCCCATGACAGATCTTCAAAGCTCTTTTTCGTTGAGCTTGAACGGCGAAGATCCATCGACATTTCAAATCACTCCTTTCATGGCGAGTTTGAGGCAGACCATGATGGAAGAGGAAAGTTAGATATGAAAGTGAGGCGAGAGCTAACAGGAAGAATGAGAAAAGCAATTGATGGCAGAGACTGAACACAGTGAAAGAAGAAGCTCGACTTGAAGAGAGAGAGAGTTGAGCCACAGACACAAGCAAGGCGTCATAAATGTCATACCACCAAGGGTATTTTGGAAACTTCAATCTAAAATACAGTCATCATCTCTTAGTGATTTATATTGTAGACCAAAATTTCTATCTAAAAAATGTCTAATATTGTGGATAGGAGGGGGTACATGAAACCATTTAATAAATTTGATATTCACAAGTCAGATCCCATCACAATCATAAGCACGTCAAATCTGTGCCGAATTCATGGAACCTGCTCACGCACTTAATTTGTGTCTATCTATCAATGCACCAACAATTGTCCACCTTCTATTAATGATTCGTCTGATATCTTCAACTTGCCCATGATGAGGATAATACTATGAGTTTCAATTTATTTTTTTAAAAAAGGATAATACTATGAGTTTGACCGTTGTACGTTGAGGAATCCAACATCTACCTTACTGTATTCTTTATTCCATTCCGTATCTGTTTGTTGATACCAAATAGTAAAATATAAACTAAAGTATATATTTAATTATTTAATTTTATATAATATTTTATTTTAAACTCTTAATTTTATAAAGTATCTTAATTCTTTAATTCTAACACTTTTAGTTTTATTTTAATAAATTTTTACATTAAACTTTCAAATATTAATAATAAAATATTTTCAAATGTTGACATATTAAGTTTAATTTTTTTAAAATAATAATAATTAACATAAAAAATAATTATTTAAATTAGAGTTAAAGGACTAAAAATATACTTAAGCCTAAAATGTAATAATAAAATTTAAAATTTAGAATTATTTAAATTAATATATATGCAAATTTATCTATGCAAAACTTAATAAATATTTAGGAATATTTCAGTTCTTACAAAATCAAACAAGCATTAGTTATATTCATCAAAATGTAGCCTCCAGGCCAACCATTGCCACTCCGCGAATAGTTTTACGGTTAATATATAGGGTTTTTTGGATTTAAGGGTTCTGGATGAAACCCTAAGTTTTAAGAAGGGGATTTAAAATTTCTTGACTGATCGATGAGTTTGGAGTGATCTAAAGACTTGATTTAGCCATAAGATACTTGTTGGAACTTAAACTTATGGTTGAGATGGATGATATGTGGAGTTTTGAATTATTGGGTATTCAAATGTGAATGTTTTGAAGAATTTCGATTTGAATGATCCAATTGTGTTTTGGTTTCATTATTGATTGAGTTTGAAAGTTTGATTGGTAAAGATGTTATGTCTAAAGTTTCATTGGATCTGGAATTGATTTGGTTTCTAGTTTTGAACTCGATATTTGTTATTAAGAAAAATAAAGAAACACTAAACATTTGAGAATTGGTTATAATATAAGGAGGCTAAAATAGTAATATTTGAACCTGTAGGCTGAGGTTATCTATATGTGGGTGTCTGTTTGGATTTGGAGCTCAATTTGGTATATTATGGTCTTCCTTCTGACATGAAGGGTGAAGGTAATCAGGGGTTTTATTTTTCATTATTCTCTTGATGCTGTCCAGTATGAATATAATTGAATTCTAATGTTATTTTATGGCTTTAATATGGATATTGGTGTATTGATTGATTTGTGTGTGTGTGTTGTACTCTAGCTAAGTTAGATTATCTTGTTAATTATGTTTTGTCCTTTTACAATCACGTGGCATTGGTACATGATTCTAAACTATTGTATGTAACCTATATCGCTTAGTCCACTCCACTAAAACATACATGTGGCCCCATAATGGAAAGTGTTGGGGTTGGTTCACTACTTTGAAGCCCAAAAAGCTTCTATGCTCCGGTCCTTTTTTATAAATTGCGACTAACTAATTTATCAAAATCAAAAAGAGGTAGTTAAATTTTTTATATTATTTAAAATAGAAAGAAATTTCCTAACTTACCTTCATTAACTGCATCATCTTTAAAAATACTTTATCATGTAACTTTTAACTCTTTACTCATTGAAAATGATGAAAGGATAAATTGAAAGAAAGTCATTAAAAATCCAATTTTTAATGCAAAGTGACTTATAAAAAGGATCATAAATTTTTTTTAAAATGTGACTTATAAATAGGATCAAAAGAAGTATACTTAGCTTGTTAGTGCTCAAATCCTTAACTACTTGTATTAGAAATGAAAATGTGTTGTTGTAGCAACCACTAAATTGGGTGTTTGCCCCAAAAGGTGTTAGGCATTATTATTATGACTTAATGGAATGGTAAATTAATAATGTTTAATGTAATGAGAAATCTTACTCTTCGTTACTTAATTATCTCACCCCTCGATTACCATTCATGTGATTGCTTCCAGACATGTGAAGTCTCATTTAACATAGACCACTCTGTTGCACCATATACATACTTGGTATATGTATTTTGATGGGAAGTTATTATTGTACAAATGCCAAGAGTTAGGGTTATTTATGAATTTCGAGGTTAACATTTTTAAACCCCTATTTTGCTAAATAATTTTGTTTATAATCCTTGTTGATTGATGGATGGTTTATTATGTTGAATTATTAAACTACCCTAGTTTTATATTTTATTGTTGTTCTATTTTAGTTCGCTTGAGTCTATGGAAACCCTCTCCACTAAGTGGACCCTGTTCGTATGTTTCTGTTGAAGTCCTCGGGTTCAGATCTTGTTTCAAAAATCTATTTTAAAAATCTCTAAGTATCTACTATATTTTTAGTTGGGGTATTTCAAAATTGTGACTCATGATTTTTTTTTTTTTACCTTGATACTCATGAATTTAATTAAAAATAATTGTCAATTTAAGTAATGTTTTTGTAAATGAATGAAAAGTCAATTGTAAATGAATAGATGGTTTTATAAATTTTTATATGATTACTTATGAATTTGAGGACAATCACTCGTGAATTTTCGGAAGGTTATCAACAGTAACTTTATAAAATTTCAATTGTGAATGAATAGTATACTCATGAATTTCGCATTTGTGGTTCATGGACAGTCACAAATTTAAAGAGTGTTACTTGTGAATATATGGAACGTTAGTCTTAAAAGAATATGAATAGTCTTAATTCTAAATTAATCAATAATTTAGGAACCCTTTGAATTTTCAATCTTGAGTTCACCAAGTAACTTTTTGAAAATTTACAAGTGACTCTTATTAAATTTATAGGAGGTAATGGTGTATATATATATATATTTATGAAGCTATCTATTCATGTATAATTGATTTCTCATATATATACACACACTTATTCACAAAGTGATATTCCTTCAATTTAAAACTTGTTTTCCTTAAATTTGTTAGCGACTTGATTTCAATAATTAAAAATATTTTAATTACAAATAAAGATTATAACCCTTTTATGATATATATCTCAAGACTTTTAATTATTATTAATGACTTTATAAGATTCTTAATTATCCTAGTTAATATGTCAAACAAGCTAGCATGCGTATGTATAAAAATATCATGTTGTCTTGGTGTACCCTTTTGTCGCCTTTTGTCCCAGTGTCTCGTCTTTCTTCCCAAGGATAAGGCTAGGCGAACCCCGGGGCTCGTGGGCCATGGTCATGGACTTCGCAGCACTCGGAAACTGACATGCACAAGCATCAAGCAGCATCGTAATAGCCGAAGACCTTTGAATCCTCAACCTCAAGCATCAGAAATAATCTTTTTTTATTCCACATCCTCAATCATGAATAATTCAAATTATTAGTATGACGACTAATAGAAGGATAAGGTTTCTTAAATTCTCTGCGCACTTTTGATTTCGCCGCCACAGAAAAAGCCTTATTTGAATGTTATTTTTTATTTCCTTCCGTTTTAAATTATAATACACTTTTAAATAAAATTTTATATATTAATAAATTTTATTAAATTTACTTAACAATATTATTATTTTAAAATAAAAATATAAAATTTTAAAAATACTCATAATTTAATATATTATAAAAAAAGAAATTGAAATTAATTATAGAGAGAGGAAAGATAATTTTGAAATTGACGTATATAATAAAATATTAATTTATTCAAAGTGTTTTATATTTTGAGATGAATAAACTTCATAAAAAATACCCTATAATTTGGGATGGAGGTAGTATCTAATTTCATGATTTTTTTAATCATCAAAGAAGATGGTGCCATATATTACTTACCCCTTTACTTAATAGTTAAAAATCATCAAATGAGAACATGATGGATATTTAGAAATAATAGTCAAGTATTTGGGCCTTTGGTCAGTCCTAGAAGCACATATTTGATGATTACTACCAAAAAACCGTCAAATATATTTGGTAAAAACCAAGCTTTAAGGCTTAGTGAAAAAAATATTTGATGGTTATTTAGTAATAATCTTCAAGTATTTGCAAATACATGAAGAAAGTAAATTCAAACTTGATACTTACTTTAAAATAATTATTAAGTATTTATGATATTTTTTTATAAATAGAAAAAAACAGCCCCTACAAATTTATAGCAAAACATAACTAGAATAGCCATAAAATTGACAACAACAATAATATCACTATATTTCATTAAAATTACTATCCAAATACATTAAAATTACTATATAAACCCTAAATCTAAAATCTTAGCTAATTTGCAAATAAAATTCCTAAGCTCAGTAGCCTAAGACATCAAAATTGGTCAAAAAATACATGGATGTGTAAATATATGCTTAAACTAGTTAGGCCTTACCACTAATACTATCCACATGTTGAACACTACCATGGCCACCTCTTCAAAGACTTCTTTTATATGCGACTCTATACCTTACATAGTGGACATCTTTGAAGTCTGTGTGCAAAGATCTACAACAAAATCAAGTCATTAGTCAACTAAAGTTCAACATAATTTATCATTTAATGTAATTAAGTTTAATATATACCTTGTCAAGTATTGTTGTAGGGGCATAGGTAATGATGTCTTTCATGAATCTCAAGAGGTAATAACCACAATCATTACTTTGATCTGGCTAGAGTGGATACTATAAAAATATCAAAGATCAATGAAATGATATAATAAATGATAGTTGCTTAATGAAAACTTGAACAATTAAATGAATACCCTTATTGTGGTCCATGTGTGTAAAGAGTCAAATGCCCTTATGCTGGAAGGGACAATCTTGTTGACTGTAATGCAATATAATACCATAGCTTTAACAAGGAAGTAAAAAGAAAGATGCGAGAAATTATATATGAAAATTAAAATAACAAGAAATAACAAGTGAAAATTCAACTTACTTATTAAAAATTTTTACCCATATATTTCCTGTTGCCTAGTTTGTCATTGAGAGCATTGAGATACCATATTTTCAGAGCAACATGATTAACCATAATAAGAATCCAGTGCCCTCTAATAAAAAATAACAAGTGTTATTAAACAACTAAATATAAAAAACCTTTACTTTTGCCAAAAGACTAAGAAAGTGGCTCACCTTTGGTAGTAAGGAGCAAAACATAAAGTATTCATGTCTATGAGCAAATCCTTGAATTGATCTAAAAGGTTTCTTGCTTAATCTTTAAGAGATTTTATAGTAATATCATTGTAAGGAGAAATGTCATGGGGACTAACCACCGAGAACCTCTATTTGAGGCCATTACGGACAAAGAGTGAGGGACATAGGTAACTTAGATGTAAAAATAAATAGGTTAATATATATATATATATATGAGGTACAAAATTCAATTCATTAAACTAGTGCTTGCCATTTTGTACTTGAGGATTTCATTTAAAACTTTATCTCACGAAACTTCAAACAAGCTTGATTTTCCATATAGCCCATCCTCAAATAATTGAATGGTATCCCCAAGAGCCACAATGTGTGTCAACCTTGTAGCCATTGCATAAGTCTTAAGAGAAGGCATGGAATCTATTCTCTAAAACAAGTACTAACATTAGATATTGTGAAACTATGGCTGACTCTTTGGTATGCCCTGACACCTTGCCTTTCAGGAGACTCTTCTCCATCGGCTGTACAACAAAAAAGTTAGATATGTTGGAATCAAATTACAAGAGTCTAGAACAATTATTAAACCATGCATTTTTGCCTTTTCTCATCTCCTGAACCTCAAATGGTGAAGTCAATGTTTGCTCTTTTATTTTGCGTCAAAGTTTATATTTTCCTTTATACTTTCCTTAGAGGAGTGCTAGACACCTGTACTAGTAAGTGGGGCATTTTTCCCCTTAAATCATTTTTGAAAGGAGTGAAAATCCCCCTTTGTTAGTGATCCATTAACATAGGGGCATTTTTCCTCTTTTGAAAAATGATTTAAGGGAAAATGCCTCACTTACTAGTATAAGGTATCTGATGCTTCTTGAACAGATGTATAGGAGCAAAAATGCACTTCAACCTAAAAGTAAATATTAGTTACTACTTTAATTTAAGTAATGATTACTTTTCTTTTGACAATGATCATAATGGACCAAGAAATTGTAGCTTCCACTATGCAAATTATTTATAGAAGGGAAGTTGTAATTGCTTGTTTCATTCTAGTCATTGTCAGAACAAAAATAGTCATTGCTTAAACTAAATTTACAACACTTGGATTTTAGTGAATATTTTGCATAGGGGAAGCTCTAATTTCTTGTTCCATTTTAGTCATTACCAGAACAAAAGTAGCCATAGCTAGAACAAAAGCAGTCACAAATATTTACAACACTTGGACTTCAGTGAATAAAAAGCTTGCACAAGGAAAGTTGTAATTGGTTGTTTCATTCTGGTAATTTCCAGAAGATATATAAGTAATCATTATTTAAACTAAAATAGTCAATAATATTTATTGTTTTATTTTAAACTAGGAGTACTTTAGTTATTTCACAAAAAAATATTAATGTTTGAAAGGCCCCAAGGGACTTGAACAGAATTATGACATTTTGTAATATCTCATTGTCATTTGCATATTTTAAGGAATTAAAGTGCATTTTTTTCTATAATTTCCTTCGATGAGTGCTGGGCATCTTGTATTATTAAGTGGGGCATTTTTTCCCTAAACCATTTTCTAGACGAAAAACTATCCCATGCATTAGTGATATGTTAACGGAGGGGGGTTTTTTTTATTTCTCTGAAAAATGGTTTAGAAAAAAAAATGCCCTACTTACTAGTACAGGATATCTAACGCCCCTCAAAGGAAAGTGCAAAGGTAAAAATGCACTTTAACCCTTTTATTTTCCCAAAATATTACTTCTTTTTGACATAAAACCTGACACCCTTGATATGACCACAGTGGTCAGCATTCCCCAATTGTCATGCCTTAAAAATTCGGTATGAACAGCACGAGATATATGCACAAGCACACATCCCTAATGCCTCAGTAAAGAAAATTCCAAATTTAATTATTGACACACTATTAACATAATTAAATATACTTATGTTACTTGTCATATAAATTAATATAATTTTGTAGAAATTTTGATAGCATCTTCTTTCTCAATAGAACCTCTCAAAGTTTTTACAAAAGTTTTTACAAAACAAAAAAAAAATTTGAAAATGGAGCTATGCTCCCTAGCAACTAACATATTATATAATGATGATATAACTCTAACTATAGCCTACATGGAGTATCTAATTATATTTTAAAAATAAAATACATAAATTATATAATTAAATCAAAAAAAAATAATATCAATAAAGTCTATGATCCTTAAAAGTCAACAAGAGATATAGCATCGTCTAATGAATCTATGACCAAAAGTAGCTTTCCAGTGAATAATGTCCCAATTTAGATTCAAAGAAAGTAAAGGAAGATAATATTTATAAAGAAATTATAAATTTTAGAATAATAATCATTATCATAATAAAAGTAAAACACATTGTGTAATTCAAATATTCTTACAAAAATATGTCAACCAAATAAATATCAATTTGATTAAGGGAAATAAAAACATGGAGTTCAACTTCCAAGTCATGACTTTTGCCTTAAACAACTAAATTATATAATTCATGTTACAAAGATAAATTCATGCACAATTAAGCAAACAACTTGTTTAGGAAAAACCAATTTAAAAGACAATAAGTTTCAAAATGTTATAATTTGTGAAATTCAATTAAAACGATTAACAATCGTCCACGAGAGTAAATAACCAACGAACATAGACACATAGTCCACGAAAATAAGTAATTAACAAGTGTGGCTTAAAGCCATGAAATAAGTATGGCAAGAGGTCATGAATAACAAGAGTGACAAGAGTCACAAAACAAGCGTGAGTATGATGCTCACAAATATTCATTCCTCTGTTTCACGTGTGTTGGCTTGTGCACGGGGCTAGCACCTCTTATGAGCACCCTACTAGCTAGGTGTACCATGGAGTGTTAAAGGCTAACGAAATTGCCGTTAGCAACTAGTGTTCTGATGTGGTCCCACACTTTAAATCAAGCATGCACGAGTCATAAAAATAAATCATTCCTTAAATTGTAAAATCAAGCATTGCTAATATATTAAGTAATGGTAGATACCCAATTGTAAAATAATTTGAATCTTCTTATCAAACTTTGTACAATATATGGAACCATGTTTATTCATGATAGTTGATAACAAAATTTAAGATATAACAATAAAAATAGTTAAGAATGTACTTAAACATAATTGTGAAGAAAATAAGTCATTTGGAATGCTATTCACTTACCTGATAAACTCCAAAATAATAATATATTCCTTCTATACAACTCTCAATTACCCTTTAACTACTCTATTACCTAGACAAGAAGAGGGAATAACTTTCGTTAATGGTAACTCTACCTTATTTATCACCAAGAGATATTCATCAACCCAAACTCCTTAAATTATTAAAGGTTACACTTAAATAGCTCACTAGATCCTTCCCACTATGAATGCATAACAAACTTTAAAAGAAAAATAGCTTAACCCACTTTTCTCATGTAGAAAGGAACATTGACATTAATCACTAATATACATCACCATAGCTAATCATTGATCTTAATATTCTATAATCTAAAGGAAAAACTAACATTCTTCCTTTTTAGGCACTAGTAGAGGATCATTTCAGTGAACCAAGCTTTCACCACAATGGAGATACATGTGTGTGTATCTATTCAAACAATCTTTATGCCTTTCATAGTTTTCAACATAGAACTTGAACAATTTAAACCCAAATTTCAGTCATTCGTATACTAGATATACTTAATTGCTCCATGCCCATCAAATTCCTCTTTTGCACATTTTGGCAAACACTTTTTGTGTCTCAATATTCAATTATGATACAAAGCTCCTTCATACAATAAGACATGCTTGATCTTTCCAATCTAGCCCTTCTAACATTTTGACAAATACCTTGTGGACATCAATATTCAAACCATAGCACCAAACTTCTACTCTTCCTATCTCTTGTTCAACAATTCTGAAACATTTAGAAATTTATTATGCTTTCCAAACAGGTGTACTTATCCAAAATCCATTTAAATCACACTAAAATTCTTTCTTTCTAGTCTTCAATTTAATCTTGTTAGAAAATCAATATTTCCCTTACAAACATATAACAATTGATACAGAAAAATAAATAAACTTTCAGCAACTTCCAAGATCACAAAACACATATAGATCGACATAAGGAAGAGGGGGAAAGAAGGTTGAACTCACCAAGAAGCAAAGAAGAAATGAAGAGGAAGAAAGACTCCCACGATGTAGAACAGTGAACAACAAAGAAGAGGATTGACAGCAACAACCCACAGCAGCTCATAAATAGAGGAGAAATGGAAGAACAGTGGCGTTGAAACGTGGGGGGAGCAATAGAAGGCTTCACGCACTACGATGACAGCACAAACACAAAATAGAGGCGGATCTGAATCTCTCTGCAGCACGGAGAGAAGAGGAAAGAGCAAGGATCAATGATGAACCATAGAGAAGGAAGAGAAGAACCCATGAGCTAGACCTTCAACGGCAGCAATGAAATCACCCATGGTCACTGGCAAACGGACGGAAAGGATAAGGAAGAACAGAGGAGTAACGGAGGTCTCTCTCTCTCTCTCACTGGTTCTAGAAAAATCGAAAATGAGAAGAAGGGAAGAAATGATGCATGCCACCGGTGAGAAGAAGAACAAGTTCGAAGGTGAGGAGGATGGGTTCGACAGTGATGAGAGGAGAGAGCTCAAAGTCGGTGAACCAGAAGTGGGATGCTCTATTTTCTTAACTTTCACGCGAAGAAATATGATCTGATCAAAGAGTTTGGGGGAAAAATTGTAAGGAGCAGCACAAAGAAAATTATAAGAAAGACCCAAGGAAAATTTAAAAAACAAAACCCAAATTCTTCTAAAATTTAAAATAAAATAAGAAAAATTTTGTTCAATTTAAAATTTAAGATCATTGCATTAAGATTCAAACTCACACTTGAGAATGCTCTTTTTTTATTTATTTATTTATTTAACAAACACAACTTGAAAATGTTTGATAAGGTATATTTTCACTAATTACCAATCTCTCTTTGTATATTAGTTCCATAAGTTAATAAAATAAACTTAAAATATTTTATCATGGATTATAATTTTGATTAAAATTCTTAAGGTTATTACACCAACGCTCTTACTAAGATATCCTCATTTTCAAGAAGTTTGTTAAAATGACTCAAGAATTTAGAATTTTGTTAAATATACAATACATGTTTTTTTAAAAAGGAATAATTAGATCACTCATTTCATATTTGCATAAAAAATGATAATAAAATAAAATAATAAATTGTTATTCTAAATATTTAACTTTCTTTTTATATTGGGTAGTTATAATAAAGTGAATTAGTAGTTTGTTTTGGTTTCTAATTGTCGGCTCACGGTTTGAATTTAGGCAGTGACAAAAGTGAGATGCTATATTTTTTAGCACTGCAAAATTTAAGAAATGCCATTACTTTTTAAAAAAATAATTAAAAAAGAAAGAAAATCCCATCAGATTCTTTTTTTCTTCTCCATTACACTACAAATAGAAAAAAAAGACTTTTAGCTCCAAAAGTCACAGCTAAATGTTTTTAGGGTGATTTTTCACCACTAAAAGGTCATTTTTATAACTTTCATTGTTAATAGTTTTTAGCAGCAATAAATACTTTTTTTAAAAAATAATAATTTAAAAATTTTACTGGCATCATAAACTCTTTTTTTTTAAATAATAATTTATTTTATAACATGTCACTCTGCCACGTGTGCCTCATATGATGCCACTTCGCCTGCCACGTATACAACAGATGATGCCATGTCACTTGCCACCTCATCCATGTGTGCAGCAGATGATGCCACATTACTTGCCACCTGATGCCACATGTATGGCACATGATGTCATATCACATAGCCACCTTATGCCACGTCACACGCTAAGTATGTGCCTCTTCAAACCACCTCACACGCAACGTCACCACCTTGTGCCATGTGACATATTTGTTGTAAAATGTACCAAAACAAAGACTTGAACCCTTGACCTCCCATATTCAAGCCTTAAGTCTCTTTTCTTTGTTAGTTAAACTGAAATACACTTATAGTTATTATATGTGAAATTAAATATATATTATTTAACTACATACACGTATATCAAATAATAAATTATTAAAAAGATATACAAATATTTTATTTTATTTTCAATTATAACATGAAAAAATAATTTATATAAATATTTATATTATGTTTTTAATAAAATATTATTTTTACCAGTAAATATTATTTTTTTAGGAAAATAAACTTAAAATAAACAAATTTTAAATACTAAATAATTTTCTTATATACATTGTAACTAATTTTAAAATTTTATTTTTATTTTTAAACGTAGATTATTAAGTATATAATTTATTTATAAATATGTATTATATTAGTTTATGTTAAATATATTTTACTTTTTTCTTCTCCATAATTTTTTCAAAAATTAATAAATTAAGTAATTAAATTTTTATCTTCTCTCAAAATGGTTAAATGTTCCCCCCTCTTTTATTAAAAATATATTTTATCTACAATTTTTCAATATCTTAAAAAATAATTTTAATAATAAATTAATTTCAACCACATAAATTTTTTTAATATTTTTAAATAATTTCAAATTTTTAATGAATACTAATAACTTTTATTATACAAGATAATTACAAGAATATCATATGTGATCGATTTAGCTAACCTCTAATTGTTGTCTATCTCATAGCAAGGTGGATTTGAATAATTTTTCATATTCTTCTTAGCAATAATTAGTTATAAAAATCTTATCAATAATTTCTTTTTTTATATCATTGGAAACCTAAATATATTATGTAGAATCAAATAAAATTACCATCTAAGAGCCATTAAAGTTCAATAGAAGAAGTAAACACCATGTGTATATCAAGCTAAGCATCTAATGTGTATTATGTTAAATAGTCTATAATATCATTTGCATCTCGCAACATCTGCCCAACTTTGATGTCCCAATGCCATTTATGTATTTATATATAAATAATAATTTATGTATAACTTAACTTGATTATAATTGAAAGTAATAAGGTTCATCAGGATTTTAATTTAGCATATTAAAATACAAGCTTAATAACATAATTCTTAAAAAATATGAGCTATATATGTCTAAAATGATTATGAATAATACAAAATTAAAAAATGATTTAATAATTAAACTTAACACATCTTCACTATTATTATTTTTGTTTCATGATCCTATATATCATTTATTTCTAATTTTGTATATAAAATAAGAAATTTAATTTCATAAATATCTTTTGAATGATTTTATTTAATTTTAAATTTTTAAAATAATTCATAAGGAATTTTTAATAATTAATTAAATGAAAATTTATATATTATCTCATATAATTTAAAATTATATTTAATTTTTTAAAAATACTTTTAGTGGAGACAAATGATGTCACCAAAAATACTTATACAAATTATTTTTAATTTTTAAATTATTTTTATAAAAATACTTTTAGTGGTGACAAATGTTGCAGCCAAAAGTCTACTTTTGATGGCAACTATTAAAATTCGCTACCCAAATGATACTTTTGGTGATGACTTTTAAATTGGTGGCAACATTGATTTGTTGCCACTAAAAATCTATGGCCAAAATTCATTTTTTTTATAGTGATTACCGTCAAGTGTAACCAAGAGAGAGGGAGAGAGAATACATTTGAGAAGCTCTAGATCAAGAAGCTTCCATCCTCCAATTTGATCATCTGTCGCTTGTGAATATGGGTTTGCCATCGTCAGCTACTGTGGGTTATGTGAAGCTTGCGAAACTTCTGCTCTTCCTCCTTTGTTACTGCATCTACGTTGGTACTGTTTTGGGTGAGGGAGGGAACTTCAAATCTTTCTATCCATTCCTCCTTTGCTTCTTGGTGAGTTCAAGCTTTATCCTCTCTCTTCCTTATGTTGGATTTGGTGTGTTTTATGCCTTGGGAGGTTGCTGAATTTTTTCCTCCCTTGTATTAGTTGCTGTGTGTGCAAGGGAAAGACTGAGGTGGTAACAAGTTTAAATTTAAGAGTAGGAAAAATTTCCGTTTTGTTTGAATGGATTTTTTTATGAAGACATGATGAGTTTGGGAGGCATACAAATTTATATAGAGGTTTAAGAATTACTGATTGGTAGAGTAAGAAGCTTGATACTGTAGTTGAATATTGATGCCCACAAGGTATTTGTTAAAATGTGTGTGTTATGTATGTGTGTATGTTTGTATGTATATTATGGTATGAAAATTATTTGAAAGAGGTTTGAAAAGGAAGGAGCTAAAATGGGTAAAAGAGAAATTTGATTCAAATGAAGATTAAGCATGTTTATTATATTAATGACTGGAATTGGATTTAGGTTGTTCAATTTCTATGTTAAAAACTTAGAAATGTATAAATGTTGCTTGAATATATATATATATATATATATATATCTCTTCATTTTAGTGTAAAGTTTGGGTTACTAAAATGAAGTAATGAACCTTGACACATGTCTAAAAATGAAGAAGGATATTGATAATGTTTAAGACCAATGATTAGTTATGGTGATATATATATATATATATATTAGTGATTAATTTCAATGTTGCTTTCTCCACAATGAAAGTTGGTTAAGGTATAATTTTTTTTTTCTCTTTTAAAGTTCATCATGCGCTTAGATTGGGAAAGTGTCTAGTGAGTTGTTTGAAGAGTAACTTTAAATAATTTAAGGAGTTTGGGTTGTTGAACATCTGTTAGCAATATATAACATAGTTATCTTAAAGAGAGTTGTTTGTTTTCCTTGTCTAGATAATAGAATAGCTAAGGCTTTTGAGAGGTGCTTAGAAGGAACAAATCATTATTTTGGGAGTTTATCAAGTAAGTGAATAGCATCCCAATTAATTTATAAGCTAATTTAATTTTCTTCAATATTGTTAAAGTACTTTGACATGTATATTCATATAACTTCAATTTTTTTTATACTAGCTATTTTGAAAGACACTACTTCCATTTCATGCATTAAGCTTCAAAAGGAAGGACAAGACTGTTTTATTGTTGGGTATTTTTATTATTTAACATAACTAATAATGTTTGTTTTATGGGTTGAAAAATGATTATTATTATGATTCATGCATCAGAGATTATAGATGAGATTGTTTTATGATGATTATGATATCAAGAGATAAAAATATCGATTTTACTTAGACTTATGCACGCTTAGTTTAGATTGAGGGACTTATTTCAGAATGTTGGTTACTAGCCTCGTGCTAAGGCCAACGCATGTGGAATAGAATGATGGTTATTTATAAGCATCGTACTTACACTTGTTTTCATGGACCTCATGCTTGTACTTGATCATTTCGTGGCTCTAAGCCGTGATTGTTGGATACTTACTCTTACAGTTGTGTGTCCATGCATGTTTGTTAGTCAATTACCCTCTTGAACTTTGTGTCCACACTTCTCAATCATTCTGATTAAGTCCCGAAAAATAATTGAGTTTTGGGGCTTACTATTTATTCAAAATGATATTTGTTAAATTTGTATTCTTCACATATAAAGAGTTACATATTTCTTAATTGTTTAAAACATGTATTGTAGTATGAAAATGAAAGCTTAATGTTCTGTTGTCATTATTTTGATTCGTACATATATGGTTCACATATTTAAATAGAATCATGTGGCTTGTAAGGTATAGGTTTCTAATTTATTTTCAAAAGGATATTTTTGTTAAATTCCTCATTTTGTTATTAGTATATATTCTCTTTATTTCCTTGAATTTAAATTGGGACGTTATTCACTAGAAAATATTTTTTGGCCCAAGATAGAATTGCTGAACCTATATCTTTGTTTGATTGTTGAGAGGCTTTACTAATGAATTAAAGTGGAAGAATTATTTTAGGCAAATCTCAACTTGATGTCAATTTCAACTTTTTATTAATTATTTTTATAATTTGGGTCTTAGATGCTCCACATGTACTATAGGTAGGATCCTTATTTTTCTTATGAGATTATATATCTGTTGGTTAGGAATGGAGCTCCTTTTGTTGGGTTGCTGTTATTATATTCTTTAATGTTGTAAGATTTCATGGTCTTACTTTTAGGTAAGGTTTTGCTAAAAATTTCTACAAAAGTTATGAATCTTATTGCATGAAAGGTAATGAAAATAAAATCCTATTACAATGTCAAATAAGTTTGAGGTATAAAATGTGAGTTTATTGAGTTAAGGCTCAAGAGAAGTGAGTTAGTATGCATATGCCATGCCAATCACATCTTTTTTTTTTTGGTGTGACATTTTCCCTGAGACCTTCTGACAAATGACGTCCTATGCAAAGTAAATATGATTATTTTGATATTAATAATCAATTATTAATTAATAGATAAGAATAGTACTTATAAATTTATCAATAACCTCCTCCACATGAGGGTTGTTAATAATTCCTTCTTTATTAGCTTATACCATTGCCCAGAGCATATGGTGGAATATAGTCACATTGATTCCTCCTTCTTTGCAGCTTTTTGATCAAGGCCTACATACCCCATATTCATTCAAAGCTACTCTCTCTTTATAATGAGTGCCCAGTGTATTGGCAAATAACAAAATATTCTGTTAGTACACATATATATACAATAAATAAATGTGGAAATTGGCAATCCAATCTACAAAATTCTTAATTAACCATTCAATTCAAAATAAAATAGTAGATAAACAACAACATTAAAGATATAAGAATCAACCAATATCCACAAAGCACCGAATAATGAAAACTCACAAGCATCCAACAATGAAAACCAAGCTCTATGAACTTAGAAGATTAAAAAATTAAGGAAAAACTAAAACTAATATCAAACAAATGAAAGAAACCACGAACTAGAGAGGATGAAGGGCTCAGATACAACCTACGCGAGCAACTACAAAGAGAACAGCTATCATGAGCAAATACAACTCAAGAATCAAGAACTAAACCAATTTGTGTGTGAAAATGAAGGGGAAGGCTAGAAATGGATTTTCACATAGGTCTATGGAGTTCTCAAAGGGAGTACGACAGTCTAAGTGAAGAACAAATATAAACATCGTGAGCATTCTAAAACGTAATATTTGATGGTTATTTTAAAATAATACCAAGTATTCCATATTTGACACCTATTGAGAAGCAACCATTAAATATGTACTAGGCATATTTAATGTTTGTTTTGAAATAGGCATCAATATTATATATATATATATATATATATTAGAATGAGGTGTATTTTTACCCCTAAATTTTTTCTTAAGGAGTAATTTCACCCATGTACTAATAAATGAGATAATTTTATCCTTGAACTATTTTTTCAATAAGAAAAAAAATTTCTATAAGGGGCCTAGCGCTCTCCAAAAAATAATTTAGAGGTAAAATTTTTTCACTTATCAGTACAGGGATAAAATTATTGTTTGAGAGAAAGTTTAGGAGTAAAATATACTTTAACAGTATATTTTTTAAAAAATAAATTTATTATATAGTTGGTGTTTGTTTCAATAGCACTATCAAATACAATAAATATATATTAGACAATTATTTTGAAACAGTCATGAAATATACATATTCTTTTGAAAAAATAAATGATATGTGTGTGTGTATTTGATAATAATTGTCACTACTACAGAAAAGTGTATAATTGATGCTCTATAATTGATGTTTATTTAAAAAAAATGATAAATAAAAAAGGTAGAGAATACTTGACAGTTGTTACAAAATAAATGTCAAATATTCAAATAGATACTTAACGGTTATTACAAGATAACTGTCAACTATATATATTTGATGTTTTTATAAATAACCATTAAATAAAGATAAAATTTATATGCCAGTCTTCGATAAACAAATGTTAAATTAATAATTAAAAAAATAAATTTTTTCGCATACTTGACGCTTGTTTTGAAACAACCATCAAGTATGTCTACCATATACTTGACAGTTATTTGAAAAAAAATATCAAATATGTAATACTTGATGGTTACTATGAAATAACCATCAAGTATTGTCATTTAAATTTTCTCTAGATTTCTTTTTCGCTCTCCATTTCTACAAATCCTTCATCTTCAGAAACAAATCCAGAGCCATTGAAACCCATTTTTCATCACTCCAACTGCCAAAAAGCACATTTTTGGTCTCGATTCTTGAGGGGTTTTGGATTCTCAGTCTCTATCATTCTTCAACACACTCATCTCTCTATTTTTCCGCACAATCGACGTTCACTCTTCTTGTTGAGGTAGGTTCTTGCTTTCTCAATCATTAATTTTCATTTTGAATGTATGAGTTATTGATTTTGATTTTCATATGCAATAAGTGGTTTCTATGTTAATTATTTTGATGTGCATTGTTGTTCTTCTTAGAGAGTGTTTGAACTTTTGAGTTTTGGGTGCTTAATTATTGAATTAATTGTTCATCCAATTGTTTTGCTAGTATGAGGAGATTCATTAAGCATATGAAAATAGTATACCACCTAATTACCTTGTTTTTAAGTTTTGAGTGTTTATTCTGTAATTGAATGATTAGTTTAGATTTATATTCTTTGAGTTGTCAATTTTCATATTACTAGTTTTTCAATTGATTGAAAATTGGCTTATGTAAAAATATTTTTGACATTTTAAATTGATATTTACATAGTGTTTGATGTGGTTTATATGATTTTAATTAAAATTAGGCTTCTTATTAATATTGTTATTATTGTTGTTGGATCATATATAGTCTCATTATGGATAATTTGATTTTTCTAAAGGCATAAAGACCTGGTAATACTCATTTTAAGCCATTATATATACTATCAATTTTTTTAAATTATTCTTGAATATAACTTTATGTAATTATTGTTGTGGATGCTACTTTTATTGTCATTTAGATTAATGGAGGAGATAAAACCCGAGAAACTCTCTTTTTTAAGTTGTTATGCAGCCGAAATTATTTCAATGGCTAACATTAAAATATAGTTATTAGTTTTAAACAGATTAAAGAGGGAATGTGCAAACATGTGGTTAGCGACTTATTGACTAATTGATCTTTGTATCTAATTCTCCCACTATCTAGGAGTAGCCAAAGTCACTAATCATATTTTTCTCTTAATCTTTCTAGGAATTATGGATAAGGAATGGATGTCTACCAATCCTCTATCTAAGGAATATTGGGATGGGGGTGGCAAATTTTGTTAAGCTTGTAGTTGAGCATGTGGAGGACCCTACTAGGATTGTTTGTCCATGTTTAAAGTGCGATCTTATAAAGCGGGTTAGTCTAGATACTTGTGAAGAAAACTTAGTGATTAATAGGATGGATTAAAGTTACAAGTGTTGGACAATGTATGGTGAGACAAGAGATGCTATTGGTTGTAGCCAAAAGCACATCATCTCCTGATGATTTCGATACATGCACACTTGAGGAAGATTGTCTTGAACAGATGGCCAAAGTAGTTGAAGAGGACCTCGAGGATTGTTCGAAAATGTTTGAGAAGTTGAAAGGTGATGTGGAGACATCGTTGTATGCTGGTTGTAGTGCATCAAAGCTGTTGGCAGTATTAAAATTGTACAACATAAAGGCAAAGCATAGATGGAGTGATGTGAGCTTCACTGAGTCGCTTTGGCATTTAAAAGTAGAATTACTTCCTAAGCAAAATGAGCTTCCTTGTCAAACATATGGCACAAAACAAGTATTGTGATCAATTGGTATGAGTTATGAAAAGATACATGCGTGCCCTAATGATTGCCTTTTATTTTAGAATTAATATACGTCATTAACCGAGTGTTTGAAGTGTAATGCCTTACACTACAAGTAGAATAAATCAAGTCCAACGAAGGCACTATAGTATTTTCCAATCGTACCTAGATTTAGCTGCATGTATAGCAGAGCAGAAGTTGTGAAAAGCTTAACATAGCATGCGGATAAAAGGATAAAAGATGGCATGCTTCGTGACCTTACTGATTCTCCATAATGGAGAAAGATTGATTATGAGTACCCTAAATTTGGGGAAAAGAGGAGGAATCTATGCCTTACATTGTTTACCGACGGGACGAATCCTTATGGGGCTTTAAAATAGTAGCCACAGTACTTGGCTAGTTATTTTGGTGATTTATAACCTTCCTCCGTGGCTTTGCATGAAGTGCAAGTATATGATGTTGTCCATGCTAATTGCGGGACCTAAGCAACCTAGGAATGACATAGACATGTATTTGGCTTCTTTAATTGATGACTTGAAGATCATGTGGGAGTTAGGTATAAAGGTATATGATGGGTATAGAGAAGAAAGATTGAATTTAAGAGCTGTGCTCTTCGGTACAATCAATAACTTTCCTGCTTATGATAATCTGTCAGGGTATAGCATTAAAGGGCAACTTAGATGCCCTATTTGCAAAGAGGGAACATATTCTGTGAGGCTTCAACATGGGATGAAGAATGTTTACCTCGGGCACCGTAGGTTTTTACACCAAGAACATCATTGTCGACGGTTGAGAAAAGCGTTCAATGGAAATCCAGAAGAAGGTAAGACACCTTTGCCATTAACTAGTGATGAGCTGTTTGAGAAGACCAAGGATTTGGATATTGATTTTGGCAAATCATTTGCAAGGCACCTTGTGACAAGCGGATGGAAAAAGAGATCTATTTTTTTTTGAACTCCCTTATTGGACCACTTTGGATGTTCGGCATTTTCTTGATGTCATGCATATTGAGAAAAATGCCTGTGGTATTGTATCGCATTGCAACCGACAAGACTGTGTCCCTTAAGATAAGGGCATTCGAATCTTCAAAGAAATGGGTTATTGTTAAGGTGTTCATTTAATTGGTCAAGTTTTTAAGCAAGAAACTGTCTCATATTATATTTTACAATTTCATTGATATGTGTTTTTTTTATAGTGTCTATTCCAGCCAGATTAGAGCAATGACTGTGGTTATTGCTTGATGAAGTTCATGAAGGACATTATCACCCATGCCCCTACCACATTATCTGATAAGGTATATATATAAAATTTAATTACACTTCAATTATAAATTTTAACCAATTTAATTAACTACCTGTTAACTTGAAATTGTTGTGACTATTTGCTTACAGCACTTTGAGGGTGTCTATTACATTCATTATAACGGTTGCACATGTAGAAGAGGTCCTTAAAGAGGTGGCCCAATGTGTTTTTAATATGTGGGTAGCAACAATAGTTGGACAGGTACAATAGTTAGTTACATATATATACATATTTTTTGGGCCAATTTTTATGGGATAGGCCACTTAGTTTTGGAACATTAATTTGCAAATAAATTGAGCATAGATTTTTTAGATTTTAAGGTTAAATGTATAAGAATTTTTATGTTAATTAGATAGGAGATACTATTAAAAATATTCATTATATTGCATTATATTCATTGCTGGCTGGCTATTTTTTATCTGTATCTGTATCTTTATGTAGGGGGACTGCTTTAAAAGCAGCCACCCTATTGAAAAAAGTTATACCATAAATACTTGACGGTTATTTCAAAATAACCATCAAGTATCAATATATTTGACGCTTGTTTTCAAAAAAGCGTCAAGTATTTGTAAATACTTGATAGTTATAAGGAAACAAGCGTCAAGTATTTTATGGCCAAAACAAGGCCTGACAGATTTTGGCTATAAATACTTGACGCTTATTTTCTTATAACTATAAAAACAAGCATCAAGTATTTATTTAGGAAAGTGCATATTTAGTTCATATATTTGACAGTTTTTTTTCAAAAAGCCATTAAGTATTATGAAAAATAAGTGTCAAATATGGGTATTTTCTATGGTAGTGTGTCAAATATTCTCTTTTACACAAATAACTGTCAAGTATAGAGTATCTTATTATTTAGCATATTCTATAATAGTGTTTGTTGAGTTCCAGATTATTCTTGTACAATTTTTTTGTGAAATAATCATATAATATTGTTGAGGTGAAAATAAGAAAATCTCTTCTAATTTGAACATTGATATACTATATATTTGGCGCGGCCTGCTCTCATTTACCGCTCCGAGGGTTTATATTTTATAATGAATTGGAACCCTGAGTTTTACGTTTATAACACTTGTATGCAAATTTGCTTTCGTACATGTCCACTGGCAATTGAGACAGAGCAACTTTTGTCTGTAAAGGTGGATGAGGACGAGGGGGATGTGTACATCCTTCTATCCACACCGCGACGTGATATAACATTGCACATCCACCCATAGATCAGACACGTGCAGCTCTTAATCTCTCTCCATGGATGGACGTGACTCCCATCGTCATGTCCTTGCACAGGCATCCACGAAACCTTGTTTTCTCTTTCTAAAACCTCTCTAAGGTGTTCTTTTTCTAAGATCCCAACAAGTTTTAAAGGCTTTCCTTCGAGACGAGGATGTTACATCCGCTCCCAGCACTCCATCAGAGTATAGAAGATAAACTAGTCATGCAATCACAGTAATTTAATTCAATTAAATTCAGGCAACCTTTAAAAATTGGACTTCCCAATAATTCAATTCACAATCAAACAAAGCTACAATGACTAATAAATTTATAAACACAAAAATTCAATAAAGGCATGCTAACACATTAAACAATTTAAACATGTTAGCGTAATCATTCACAGCTGACCAATTTAGAACACTCATGTTACCATAATATGCTAACAAATCAGCCTTATTAATTATTATACAAAACTTGTAAAACTCAACTGGTTGGTCAGAAATTGGTTATCTCTTGTTGGCTAATGAACCCTAGGCTTATTTTAAAATTGTCATGTCATTGGTTGACTTAATTGTTTTATTTTTCTTCATTTTCTTCTCATTTAAATGAAGGTATATTTGATGTTGGGAGCCTTCCTAGAGTCTTTTTCAGTGGCAACTGACAGTCTTTTCTCTCCAAGCATTTTTATGTTTCCGAGACATTTACATTTATTCTCTTCTTTCTAAAAGTAAAAACCGGTGCTTCTTCCCACTATAATTTTCGCTTCCTGTGTTATAGTATACTTCATTTAAAATTTTGGTTTTCAACTCAATGCATTGAACTCTCTTCCAACGCGCTGGCACGCTCTCCTTTCAAATTTCAAATTAGAGCCATCCTTTTTCTCATGCGTAATGGATTTGTGAAACTGAGATGCGACGCAGACTCATCTCCATCAACTCTCGGTTCTTCAACTTCGATTTTCAGCCCTTCAACATTGGTTTTTTCAACGCAGCGGACGGGTCAGGATTTGAATAATCTGACTTCCAGCATCCATGCAGTCTTGAGGAGGACATGGTTTCTGCCTCAGAGATAATACGTGAATGAAAGGTTGAGTTCATAATTTCTTTTCCCTGTAATTTGCTGCTTAACGATCGCTTCAAGAACTATTAAAGTTGTTTTAGATTTTCTTGACGAAGAACCGCTGGCAACCGGGGAAAAGCTTTATAATTCGTTTGCTGTAATGGTAATGGGATACTGTGGCAATTAACTCAACGATTTTGCTGCCACCGATACATGGATACACAATCAATAACAATGCTTTTATTGTTGTAATCACTGCCTTTTATTATTCTTTTTACTGCCACTCTTCCCCTGTTTGCAATTTTTCGTTCTTTACTTCTTTTAGCCATGTCTTTTGTTTCAATTTTTTTTTTGTACTTGCATTCTCTTTTGACTGTAGAAGGGTTGAACAGTGGTGATGTATCGGTTTTGAAGGTATGATTAATGGAACCCAATGAAGATATATTTGAAGTATTTTGATGCCTTTTATCATTTCTTCTCTTTTTCGAAGCTCCTAATGGAGTACGTAATAGCATGAAATCATATTAATGTTGATGGGTCCAGGATATTACTTGTATATTAACAATGTTTTCTACAACTAAATTAGTACATGGAAAACTTACACGTATGTCATTAGCAAAAGAATTTATATTTATTTGTTAGCCTCCACTTCATTGTTGGTATAATTTATTTTGTGTCACAATGGCAGGGCTAATATGACTTTCAGTATATAATATAAATTATTGTAAATTGCATTGGTTAGTTCGTGTTTTAACAGAGCAACGTGATGCCTTGCCACAAGTTTCTTCTCTTCGTAATGTGAGAAGGTTGGTTTATCATGTAGTTTATCTTTCAAACTGTCTTGTAGAGGATTTAGTGGTGAATAAATATTTGAAACTTATTTTAATTCCGCCTGATTTTTACTGTTTGTGATCTTTTTTCTAATCTGGCAGGCTTTTGAAGAGGCAATTTCTGAATTTGACACAGTGGGTGACATTGATCATGCAATCTCTTCTCTTGGGTTTGTGTCTTTTTGTTCTCTCCTCCCTTCTTACTATTGCCCTGGTAGAGCTTCTCACCTAAACATTGCTGTTGCATTACCGTTGACGGTATGTCTGTTCTGCTCATGTTGGCAATGAAATGTATTTTTTATCTCTCCTTTTGTCTTTTGTACCTTATTGAAATGCATCATCCTGTATTTGAAAAGATTTCATCTCCCACATGACTCCTGAGTCCATACTTCACGTTAAATAAAGAAAGATTGGGTGATTGAGTTCTGTTATTTGTTTTTAAACTCCATCTTCAATAGAATTCCTCTGTCAATCTGATTCCTCACATACATGTATTCTGTAATTTTTAATTTCAACTCATTTAAATAGTTATCAATAATGAAAATGATTCTCAATCTTCTATTATCTAATAATCTACTTAGTTGGTGACTCAGTGATTGTTACTCATTATCTCATATGCCTATTTCATCCCACAGTACATAGTTGAAAAGGACATCATGGATAATAATTTGTTTATGATAAGCAATTTTTTTAGGAAATTTTATGAGGAACCAAATAGATAAAGCAATTTAAAATATTTTCAGAAAGATTAGAGATAACATCAGGAATTTTTATACGTTCAATTTTATGATGGAGCTTCTGGGTCATTGATTGTGAGGTACTGGGTAATAAATCTTTAATTCTCAAGAAACTTGATCCAATCACTTATACCAGAATGAATTCAAATCCACAGCTGTCTATCTTTTTTTCCATTGAATCTCACTAACGTTGTTATTGTTGTTTGGTTCTTCAGGGTCCAAATTATGGAAATGGTGAGGTGATAATTAACCTTAGAAAGGTGATCCAAGTCTTGCTCCATCTATCTACAAGACTTGAAGTCTCTGATTATGTTCTGCCTTAATCAGAACACCCAGCATGAAAACCAAATGACATAGACAGGAAAACCCAGCAAGAAAATCAAGATAATCAAAATTGATAAAAAATAAAATTAAAAAAAAAATACCTGGGTTGAAGCACGCACACAAGCGCAAATGGATTGAAGCACCAACGAACACCATGCTTGAGGCACAAATGCAAGATTGAAGCTCATAGAAATGATGCACACATGAAATGAAGAAGAATAAGAAGCACGGCCAAAATAAAACCCACATCACACGAGAAATAATTTTTGGGTTGAAGCACATGAAGAACGCAATGAAGCTTTAGGTGTAGAAGACTTTGGGTTTAGAGTATCTGTGTTTGTAGTATGCGACGAAGTTTTCTAGGTTTGCAGAATTTGATAAAGTTTTCTAGGTTTTTTATTTAGGGTTGGTTGAACGTTGTGTCTGAGGGAGAGGGTTTGTAGAATGGCGAAGATGGCAATTTGAAAGTAATTTAATTTTCTGAAAGGTTTTCTAGATCAGTTACTTAAAGAAACCGTTGTAGAAATTATTAAATAATTTTTAATTATTTTTAATACTTTCTAGCCCTGTTATAAAGACAACCGGCCAAGAAAGATAAAACGAATTTAATTACCACAAAAAAATAAACGTTTCGACACCAGTTGCCATGCTAATCGGTCTAGAAAAGTAAAAATAATTAATTAAAAAAAGAAAAAAAATTAAAATCCTTTTGAAAAGAACTTTTTAGACAACGGTTCTCATAGAAACCAGCTTAAAATTTTTACCAGTCTCATCAGTTATTTACAAAAATACAACCACCTCTATTTTCTAAACCATAGGCATAAGAACTGGTTTGGAAAAGGCGGTTTAAATGTCATATTTGTAATATCGTCTTTTTACTTTTACCGTACGAAATATTTTTATTTCTATATTTCAATTTCTTTATCGTTCATGACTTTATATTATAATCCACTGGAAATTTACTTTCGATGTTAACGTTTACAAATCCTTAAAATTATAAAATAAGAGAAAGTAATCTAATTGGTAAAAATATGTAACATTTATTATATTGACAGAAAAATTATGGTTACCAGCTGGTCACCAATAAAACTATAAAAAGAGAAATTTATATCCTATCCCCAGGTATAACCCTTGAGACTCTAGAGTAATAACTCAACTTTTATTATAATATTTAAATCTGTCAACTCGGTAAATTGTTAAACTAGCGTTTTGATCAATTTAATAAAATATTTCATCTAGTTTGATCAAGACTCAACTACAATCTTAATCATTAATCCTTTTAACAAGTGTTATAATTAGTTTAATGATTAGTTTAATTTTAAGTCACCTGTTTTTATAAAAGCAAAAGCAAATGGATACTAGTTTGTCAGTGGATGGCCCACACAGGATTAGAACTTTTCTTTGGCTAGCTGGCCATGCAACTGTATCTCTTAACAGTGAGAAATCCATGCATGTGGCGGTTTGTCCAGATCACCTTAGACACACAGATTATACAAGAGACCACTAGACTCTTGACAAATATAATCCATACAAGTAACCCATTAATTAACCCGTAGTACTCATCTGTCAAATTTCTTTCACTCAATTAACCATTTTCTTGGGGAGTTGATAAAGATAAATGAAAGAAACTCATTAACTAACTACTCAAGTTAGAAATTTATGGCAAACTTGATGAAAGAGGTCTTGATTAAATGGGCGTTAATTAATGTTTAACTTCATGTACGTGGTTTTAGTTTAAGGTACGAGTTGTTTCTAGTCGGGAACCATTTTATAATGACCCAAAATATTTCTAGATTAAATGCAGAACAAAGTAAATCTCAGATTTTAGACTTGTAGAACTATTGAAGAGAAAACTACATGACCAGCCCGTGTCAAGCAACAGTACAAATGATTATTTATTTCTTCGAGTATCACATGCTTTTACAAACTTTAATTCTTCATGAAAGAAACATGTTAACAACTACATTTTGACAGGAACGGCTCTTAGAGGTTGAGCCTTGTGCAACGTAATCCCATAGGTTTGACTCATATCCACGTCCTCTGGCTTTAGCCCATTTGGGACCTCCCAATCGAAGTGATATATAAGAGAGGCCAACATAAAGGCAAGTACCCTAGAAGCCAAGGGCAATCCAGGACATATCCTCCTTCCAGCACCAAATGGAATAAACTTAAAATCATTACCCTTAAAGCCAATATCACTTTCCAAAACCTTTCAGGGACAAATGAATTAGGGTTTTGCCATATGCCTGGGTCTCTTCCCATAGCCCACACATTTGCTAAAAGCTGTGCGTTTTTGGGCACTAAGAAGCCACTTAACTCTACATCACAAATTGCCTTGTGGGGTACTAGAAATGGTGCTGGAGGGTGTAGGCGTAAAGTCTCTTTTAGTACTGCTTGTAGGTAAGGCAACATTGAGACCGTAGTATCTTCAAGTTTCAAAGTATCACTTTTATTACCAAGAACTTGTTGGAGCTCTATTTTGGCTTTTACCATTTTTTCTGGGTTTCGTATTAATTCTGCCATTGCCCATTCAAGTGTGCTCGATGTTGTGTCTGTCCCCGCCACAAATAAATCCTGAAATATCAAGCAATAATTATGTAAGTTAACTAATCAAATAGGCACACACATGCCATGTTAATTTCATTTAATTTGTTTGTGTTATCTCTCAAATATGTAATTTTAAATTGTTTTAATTTCTTGCCTTCTTGCTCCGCTCATTTATAATAATGGCAGAGAGAAAAGACAAGAAATTAAAGAGGCACTCTTTTTTTAAAAAAAACATTAATAAGGATAGATAAGCTTTTATTTGATTGAATTGGTACAATTTTATTGGACAAATATAGCATGAATTGGATGATACTCCAGATCCCTGTAATAATTTCTCTATTACAAGGACATTTTTTGTGTGATAAAGTCAGCATGAAAAATTTAAAAATACTTTGCTTTAGTTTATTCTATCTTTCTCTTAATATAAAGCTAAATTAACATATTGATCTTGTAATATACGTAATATTGCATAAATCTATATTATTTCTCTTAACAACCTTCAACCATTTTGAAAAAATAAGTAACTTACATATAAAGTGAATTATAGCAAGAAAACTTGGGAATTGAATTTAATTCTTAATCTTCTTTTGGAGCATTGGGCACCCTATATTAAAAGGTGGGGCAATGTTCTCCCTGAATAATTTTTTCAAAAATAAAATTGCCTTTCCATTAAAGATCCATCATTTTTTTATGATTTGCTTATTTGAAATAGCTGTGGATTCCACACACAATGACAACAACGTATTTTACTTGTTTTGACCATATGATGTGGGCCAAAAAGGCTGAAAAGGACTGTGTTAGGGGCTAGACTTATTTTAACAGAGAAATGGCAGTAAAATGGGTCATAATACCTTATTATCACTGTGTGTGGACTCTATAACTTTTCCATGTAAGCAAATAACAAATTAAAGAAGACAATGAGTCTTTGATGGAAGGGCAATTTTGCACTTGAAGAAATTTCTTCATGGGGGATATCACCTTATCTTTTAGTATAAGGTACCTAGCACTTATAAAAAAAAAAGATTAGGACAAAAAATGATCTTCAATTCAAAATTAAATTTAACTATTAATACTCACCATGAAAAAATGAATGACATCACCACGGCTCAATTGCGAAGAATTGTCTTGGATAAGATCGAGAAATGAATCCAACACATCATTGTAATCTTTGGACTCCATGTTCAAACCTCTGAGACACAATCTCTCTTCCAAAATATCATCAAAAAGCTTATACAATTTTTTATAGTAACCTCTCAACCTCGCACGAACGCCTTGTGGATCCAGAAAACTCAAAAAGGGAAAGATATCAGAAACATTAGCCCTCCCATTTTCATCTACGATCCCAATGACCAACTTCTTATACTCTTGAGTCTTATTAGAACCATGACAAGAAAAATCCATGGAGAAAAGCATGTTCGATACTAAATTGAGAACTGTGTTAAAGAAAGCCTCAGCGAGATCTATAGCCTCCCCTTTAATGGAATACTCACGGACATGATTGATTAAGTCCTCTACCTATTAGAGATCAAGAAGTCAAAGAAGTCTCACATTTTAAAATTACAACATAGATTAGGAACATAAAAAGCTTGGGATGTGTCTAATCAAATGACTAAATCTTTTTTTAATGAAGTATACTATCCTCAATCATAATTAATATAAAGAGTTTAACTCTACCTTGTTTTGACGTAGAAACTGGGTGGAATCTAGCTTCAGAGTTGAGAAAACTTTCGTAACACAAGCTCGTCTAAGGGCTCTCCACTTAGGCGAAATGGGAAGCCAAGCTATGGAGACTTGGTGATGATCAAGAGCTCGAGCACTATCAGGGAAGGTTCGACTAGAGAAGTCTAGGTCGTGTTTGTGAAAAGCTTCTCTAGCTATTTCTGGAGAAGAGATGACTATGGCAGTCCTTGTGCCTAACTTGAGTAACATAATGGGTCCATGAGATTTCGAGAGGTTCGTGATGGACAAGAGAGGGTCAGAGCCGATCTCTAGGATGTTTCCAATGACTGGGTAGGGACGAGGACCTGGTGGGAGCCTGTATGAAGAAGACGATGATGATCGAACGAAGCAAGTTGAGAACTCAAGGATAGAGGCTCGTTCGAGAGATTTACTAGAGGCTCCTTTGATGAATGCGATGCAGATGAGAAAAGATGCACAGAGAATGGACGTTAGAGCGAGGACTAGGAAATTTTCCATGGCTTCTTTCTTTCTCTTTTGCTCTGGCTAAAAACTTCTCGGCATGAAGTGATATATTACTGTCTCTTTCTTTGTAGGGTACTTATACCACTTGATGAAAATTTCATTTTGCTTTCTCTTCTCTTGCTCGGCGAAGCACAAAAAGCAAGTGATAGGGTCAAAAAGACAAAAAGTACATTTGACTAAGTGGTCTCATTTGCAATGATGAGAATGCACAAACATAATTATCTGATTAAATGTGGATGGTTGAGATTATAGGCCGATTTCAAAATTTAACAAAGTAAAATATAGATATATATGGCTCGTTTGGTTTTGTTCTTTTTTTTTTTAAACACTATTTTGTAAACTAATTTTTGAATTTTTTTAAACAAAGCAAATTATGAAAATCAGCTTTATTTATATATGTTAATTTGAAAACAATTTTAGAGTTAAAAGACAACCCATGGTAGCTAGTGGTTAATGGTAATGGTATGATAGTGGTTGGTCATATCTGCAGATAATTTACAATAGTGCTTTAAAAATAAAAATAGAAAACAAAAACAGTTTTAATTAAGATGTTTCCATTTTAAAATGGGAACAGTTTTGAAGACACTTAAATCCAAAACACTTACCGAAATGAGTTTTTTCAGTCTTTTGTTTTTCAAGACAGAAAACATTTTTTGGACCCATAATTTTTTAGATAAGATCGATGATTTAATTATTCTTTGTTATAGTAAAATGATTAGAAGTGACTTTCATATGAGTGAAATGGAGTCTAATTAATTAAATGGGTGCAAAAACAAATGTTGGTCCTAATACGTTTTAAATGAGATTCGTACAAGTCAGATCCCTTCACAACGATTGCCAGATGCCACACATGCCATCTGTGTCAAATGGAACCGATTGTAAGTATGAAATTTTTATACAATATTCAAAGACATAAAGAGGCAAAAATGAAATTGGTCACCAATTAGGGGATAGATGGAAGGAACGTTTAGGTGCGTGGGTGGGTGAAACTGGGTGATCAAATGATTACAAAACAAGAAGATTAATATAGATTATAGTTCCAAAAAGAATCTGACATCATTCTAATGATTTAATTATAGATTCATAGATTTGTTTTATATATTTATATAAGCAAAATAACTAATATGTCAAACACGTGAATGTGGAAAAATATGGTGTTTTGTCTTGGTTTGTGGACATTGGACTCATTCACCCTTTCAGGCACTGAATAATCAATACAGCTAGCTAGTGCCATGCCGAAAGGATAAGGATTAAAGTACGAGTCTTCTTCTAATGAAGTTTCTTTGAAGTATGATTAGTATTCTAAAATATTTAAAAGCACAATTTCACTCCCAACATTTTTTTAAAAAGTACAATTTTGCCCTTAACTTATGGTTTGACCATGTTGACCATTTGTCATATCCGAGTACTAAGGATATGATCGGCACAAAATATAAGATACATTCACATTCCATAATCCTTACATAATCCTTATTAGTCAAAAAGTCTCTAATATATATACATATATATTTATAAAGTTGGCAAAATCTTAAACATTTTGTAAAAATTTTGACAAAATCTTCTTTGTAATTAAGACCACCCAAAATTTTTACAGTAGCAAAACCTATTAACCAAATCAAAAAGGAGGTTAGCTCCACACCAGTATATTTCACAACGACAAAATAAAACTAGGATCTAACTATGGTATATGTGAAGCACTAAGTTATAATTTTATATTATAAAATATATTTACATCAAAAATAACTAACGCATGTTTCCATGTCTAAAAAAAAAAAATTATATCCCTTAGTGATCAGTAGGAGGTGCAGGGTTGATTTCAATATCTAAAACTAAAGAAAAGTTTTTCAGTGACTAGCATCCCAATTCATAGTTAAAGGAAATAATGGAGAGCAATATCAATGAGCCAATTATAAATTTACTAAAATAATTAATTGAAAATAATATAAACCAAGAATACATAACTACAAATGAAATTATTAAAATTCTAAATTTCAAATTATTAAATTTCTACACATACTTAAATATCTTGGTATACACACACACACACACACACACTACTCAATATATAGTTAAAAAAATAGTAGTTTGCTTTCTGAGATCAAATTTAAAGAAAATATTTTCAAAATCCCTTCTTTGGTGAGACTTGATCAGAACGATTAATAAATATGAATATACAATCCATGAAGATAAGAAACATATCTGGTGTGGCAAGAAGCCACAGAAAATAGGCTCAAGCAGAAAGCTCACAAAAAGAAGCATAGATTATATCTACAAAATTACATCCTCCATTCCACGTGTGTTGATTGGCACACGGGGCTAGCACCTCCAATTGCACTATGCTAATTAAGTGTACCATAGCATGTCAAGGGCTAGCAGAACTGTCGTCAGCATCTAATGTTATGAACTCAATTCCCTTAATTAAATCAAGCATGCATGGAACTTGAAATATTCATTTAAAACCATTTCTTTCTAAATATAATATTTAGGTATCAATTTTTTTCCATGCATGAATTACCATGTTAACCATTATCATATAAATTATAAAATTTAAATCACATAAATGCTGAGAATAAATAATCAGTTAATAATATACTAGATCCAAATATTTCTTAGCAATAGCATAATTCTTAATGAAAATAAAAAAAATCTGTAATGAACCAATTAATATAAAATTGAGGTAAGTAAGAAGGATAATATATATCATAAAAAATATAATTAACCACAGTATTTATGAAATTTATAAAAATTTAAATAAAGAGATTTTATAAACATTTTGCAAGAAATTATTTGGAACACTATCTACTCATTTGAGAATTTTTTAAGAAATCTAAAGCTTGCTTCTCTTATCTTTTTACTTTAATTCTAATGATGCTCTTACTTTCCTGACAAATAAATCATATTTCTAAAATCATTTATCAAGTAATTTGCCAAGCACTTAGTGAGCATTTAAATTCAATCAAAATAATATCAAAGATAATACTTTAATTAACCATTTGACAAATCTCAATTTATTCTCATACCTCTTTCTGGCCCATTCTCAACTATAAATCATAAACCATATCAACTATTCTTATATTTTTTTTATAGTTAATAAAATACTATACAAGTATCCTATGTAATCCTTTCTCCTATTTTGGTATTTTTTAAATTTCAATTAATAGCTCAAGCCACTTCTCACACATATATTCCTCTAAGCTATATTATACCAATTTAGTTAACATTATTTTCACAAATTTCTTCTTTCAAGCATTTTCACAAATATCTCAGTAGCATTCACATATGTTCACTACAAACTCAAATTCCATTAGTATCAATTTCTCATCATCCTTTAATTCTTAAGTCAAACTTGAGCTCTAAAAAACTATTTGAATTAACAGAGCTTCCCGCAACAAATTCCTTTAACAAAAATCAATTTTTAACTCTAAGGATACCAAATCCATCCATCTTTGTCTTACTCTTAATTCTAAAATTTTCAATTTGAAATCAATTTTGCCTCCCCATTAAACGCACAAGGCAACAGAGTAAAGAACAAGGGAAAAATTTTACAATCTTTGCCACTTAATTATACACACAAAATCAGCGAGGAAGGGCAAAATTCGAAGGTCCTCGCCTCAATCAATCATGGCTGAGCACGAGAAAATTTTGAAATTCCTTCAAACCAGAATAACATCACGAACAGGGAAGAGCAGAGAAGGGCGAGTTCCACACTCCAGCACATAAATGACGCCACGAAGAAGGAAGAAGATGACATCACTAAGCAGTCGAAGAGACAAGAAGAAGAAGGGATCAGCAATGAAGTAGAGGGGAAAGAAAACTGGAAAAGAGACATGGTGACGGGCAAGGCAAGACTCCGGTGATGGCACTCTCCCAACAGTGGAACATGACGGTGAGGAAGAATACAGATGACGGTGAGGTCGAAGGAGATGTGACGGGGAAGAGCTGTGAAGAACCGACATGATCCCTCCCTCTCTCACTGCTCTGTTACTCAAATGATCGAGAGGAGAAGGAAAAAATCTGAACAAAATGAAAAATTGAGCAAATGACAAAACTGGCACAAACTTGTTCTATTATTACATAAAAGACATAGGCATTTTGGTCATTTTTTTCAAAATTTAAAACAAAATAAAACCAAACTTTTGCTCAATATGATTCAAACTATGAACCTTCAAATAAGCTTCTAGCATAGATTTCATTAAGCCATTACTTCCATTTGTCATAGAACTAAAACAATTAAATAAAATATCAATTAAAAAAAATTATATAATTTAAAATTTAGGATCATTACACCATTAACTTTCCTTCCTTACTCGATTACATGAAATCAATCTATGCCTAAAGCAATTAAACATCCAAATCTATTTTATGAAGAAATTAAACAAACCAAGAACAATCAAATAAACCAAGCAAAACGATTTGATTTTGTTGCAAACCAAGAACAATCAAACCAACCCAAATAAAATGAGATTTAATTTTTCTCCAAACCAAGAACAATCAAATTTCAGGTTTCACCTTTGCTTCTCGCCCATAAAGTCGAGAATCCAGAAATTTCAAACCTAGTTGAAATTTCAAGTCAACCAAAAAGTTGGTTCTCGGTGATGATGACCAATTGTTTGTTGTTTATGGGTTTGCATAGAATGGTTGAGGAGTACGCAATGAGCAACTAGAATTTTCAACTTTGTGAGTGCTTGATGTCTGACTAGACATCTTGAGGTTTTCATCAATTTGGAATCAAATGTTCTTCGGTCCGACCTTGTTTTCTTGCTTCTTTTTATTTTTACAAAAAATAAAAGAAAAACAAAGCTCAGGTTTAGAATGGAGAGGTGAATCTAGAGAAAAAGAACAAGCTCACCCACTGTTGATTATTTCAAATACTTAAAAGGGAAAAAAAAACTCCTACATGCTAGCTCTTCCTTCCCCATTTCCTCAAATTCTCTAGTACTTGCCCCCTTAGCTTCCCACCCATCAAATTCTAGTTGCCCCCTCAATCACCCCACCCTTCTTGGCCCCATTGTTATTAGGAGTGTTGTTAGTCCCACCCCTCAATGAGGAGGGGTAGACGGGCACACAATTAAGAGATCTGACCTTGAGTAGGATTACTGGCTACAGATTACCAATCCAGTTCAATTAGCGGTGGAAACTATGAGGGCCAAATAAGGCCAAATTTGTCAGCCGCCTTGGGCTCTTGTCCTGTAATAAGCACAGTATTTTGTATGAAGATTGGCTTGATGTGCTAGAACGTGTGAAGGAATAGATTTAGGAAAGCATTCAAGTATATCATTGTAAAGTTATAAATATTTATAATTATTACATATAAAATACTAACTATTATTAATTGCAGCTCACCTATGATGTTTCAAATGATGAAGCATGTTGGAGACAGTTGATAAAATATTGTAAGGAACATTGAAGAGGTTTCAAGATTGACCTTTAGAGGAAATTTGTCCATGTTGAGTTGAAAGAAGGTCAGTTTCATCCTAATCCTCTCGAGACATACTAGTTTCTGGATGAACAAACTTGGTAGGAATTCTACAGGATTCAGACTTCTGAAAAAGCAATGGTTAGTCAATTTCTAATTGATTTAAGTGTAATAATTTAATTCAATTGATTATATTAATTTGTTAATTTTTTATTAACAGGAAAAACAAGCAAAAGGTAAAGAAATTGCTTGAAGAAATGAATGCCCCTACACAATGTCTCATGGGGTTATAATCGTGTTGACAATATCTTAATGGATGAAAAGTTGAAGAAGAGAGAAGAAGAAGCTATATCCAATCCTTCTATTCTCTTATCCCTACCATCGCTATCTCTTGTGAGGATAAATGGAGATATAATCATCAATATAAGAAAGGAGGGTATACAAGCGAGAAGGCACACAAGGTTGCTGAAAGGATTGTAAATAATATTTAATTCTTTAATTCTTTTTATTCAATTATCAATACAAAGTGTTATGATATTTGTTTTGTTTATTATAGGAAGCTTTTAAGGAACAACAATCTCAATGATCCTTTGTTCCAGAGGGTAGAAATGACATTTTAGTGGTTGCTATAGGAAAACCAAAGCATCTTGGACATGTTAGAGGTGTTGGATTTGGTGTGGGAATTAGAGACTACTTTGGAGCACTTGGATGCCCTGGTAGCTCGAATGTTGTTACAAGAGAAGAGCTTGAAAGTGTAATAACAGATATAAGGAAACAAGCAATGAAGGATGCTAAAACTTCATTTTAAGCTTGTTTAAAAGCTCGGCTTGCAAAGATGAAAGAGAGATGATGACCTTTATGACCTCACAACAAGAGATGACTGCTGATACACCTTATACATAGTTTCTTGGATTTTACAACATAAAAGGGAGTAATGTTCTTGGATGTGTGTTAGAGGATCCTTCAATAGGAAATACCGATGAACCGTGTGAGCTATATCTAAAGGATCCTAATAGATACTTGGTCTCTCTTAGTAGCATTCATACTTTGGGACAAATCATCCACCACAAGAAAATGCAGCAAGATCAAGTGAGAGTGGTGGTAGAAGATGTAAAAGTAGTAGAAGCACTCGTCCTGTTCCCCACTAATGAGGTTAAGACTTGTCAATATAATTCAAATTGGGGTACATTTTATTAAATATTTCTTTCTTATCATGTTTTTTAATTAATTATCGCTTTCCTTTTCAGCTTCCCTTGCTAAATCTTCCACAGCCCTTGTTTGAGTTTTATGTAATTTCTATAAAATTTTGTATTGAAATTTGAATGATTATATATATTGGGACTGGCTAGCTATTGATATATTGTATAGAACATTTTAATTTGCAAGAATTGGGAAAATAAGTAGAAATAGAATTTTTTTTGCAAAAAATTACTTTTAACAACGGGTGTCTACACCAATTGTTAAAAGTCTCCAAAATTTCAATCAATGTGCAACTTTCAATAGCGGACTAGAATTGCTATTGAAAGTTTATTTTTAACAGTGGTTGTCCAATCGTTATGAAAAGTCCCAGAATTTTAACATCTCCTGAAACAACAGTGATTTTGTAACCACTATTAAAAGTGTTTTTACATGCTATTAAAAGCTTTTTTTGTAACAATGATAACAATGATCATTAAAAAATTCCAACTAAGCAAATATTTAACCTAGAAAAAAAGAAGAAGAAAAGATGTGGGAGCCAGGTAAGCATGTCACATAAGCATAGTTGGTCAATTGCCAGTCAAACATTAGGGTCTATCAAAGTAGGGCAAAATTGTATCATTTTTGAAAATATGAAGGCAAAATTTTGCCTTCAAATACATTAGGATGCCAATTGCACTTTTAAAAAATTTCAAAGGCACATTTGTACTTTAACTTAAAGGATAAATGCGAACTAAGTGGACCGTGGTCATGGAATTTGCAACAAGTTAAAATAGATATGCACTGGCAACATTAATTATAATAATATACAATTTTTTTCCATCCTTGGACTTGTGCTCATGTCATTGCCCAAATTTAGGAACATATATAAAATGACAAAAATCTAACCCAAAAGGAAAAAAAAACCTAGATCAAGCATCACTAATACAAAATATAAAATTTACGGGGTACTTTTTACATCAGTTGAAAGCCAAACGGTGTAAAAAATAAAGGTAGTGGCATTTTTTGTAATTATATTGAATTATTTGACACTTTTTACATTGGGTGGGTGCACCTAGTGTAACAAGTGAGCTTCTTACACCGGGTGGTTGCACGCGCTGGAAAAAGTGATCTTCTTACACCGGGTGCCTAGCCACCCGGTGTAAAAAGTGTTTTTTAAATTCCTACTCTCCTTCCTCCATTCAATTTTTCTTCCTTTCGTGCCCTCCCCCTCTTCTCCCCTCCTTCGCCGGCCCCTCTCCCCCTCTCTCAGTCGCCCCCCTCCCCCTCCCCACGTCCCACCCCCTCCCCTCCTCGTCCCCCTCATCCCGCTGCCCCCTTCCCCTCCCCCTTGTCCCCTCGCCCCCTCGCCCGCCCCGTCCCCCTCCTTCGGCCACCCTCCCCCTCCCCCTTGTCCCGCCACCCCCTCCCCCTCTCCCTCCCTCTTGCCCCCTCCTCAGTACCTCTACCCTACCACCACTTCTTCTTCCTTCCTTACTCTCTTAGTGTTAAGCCGTTACTGCAACTGTCGCCACCCAGGTATGTGTTGAATATGAATTTTTAAATTTTATAATGCTTAAATTTAGTTTTTAATGATATTGATTGTTGCTGGGAGTGCTGTTAGTGGCTTCATAAGGCCTCAGGTTGTTGCATGTGATCATTTATTTGGTTTAAAATTGTCAAGTTTCTCTTGTAAATTTGTTTTAAAAGTCTTGGGAGATCTAATTTTCAGGAGAGACTCTGCCAAAATTTTTTCAAATCTTAATTTAATTAGGAACTTAGCTTCTTGAAATAGTTTGAAGGTAATAGCATTAGTTATATTCTTTAGGAGGTGGCACATGGATCGTAGTTGGATGAATGCTAGACGAACGAGTGATGAGTATGATAATGGGATGACAGAATTTTTGGAATTTACTAAGAAAAATGCTGTTGACAATAGTGAAAGGTTCTATTGTCCTTGTGTTAATTGTTTGAATGAGAGGAGACTAGGTGTTGCCAAAATAAGAGAGCACTTAGTTTATAATGGGATTTGCAACAATTATACAATATGGATTTGGCATGGTAAACGATTGAAAAATTATAGTAACACATCTCAATGTGTGGGAGTTGATAATCTTGATGATGAAATAGAAATGAATGAAGATCGGTTAGAGGACATGATCCGTGATGTTGGGGAAGAGGCTTTTGAACGAGCACATGTGTATGATAACTTGTGCACTAACGCAAAGAAGCCTCTATGCCCGGGGTGCACTGATTTTAGTTTGTTATCTGGGGTTTAAAACTAGTTATCTTAAAGGCAAGAGCTGGGTGGAGTGACCAAAGTTTCACATGGTTGTTAGAGTTACTTCAAATAATGTTTCCGAAAGACAACGCACTACCAAATCATTATTATGATGCCAAGAAGATCTTGTGTCCAATGGGTATGAAGTATAAAAAAATACACGCATATCCTAATGATTGTGTGTTGTATAGAAAAGAGCTTGAAGGGGAGGAGAAGTGTCCGAAATGTGAGGTACCACGGTATAAAGAGAAGGGGGCTCCTACAAAGGTCTTATGGTATCTTTCAATTATACCAAGGTTCAAGCATTTGTTTGCAAGTACTAATGATGCAAAGAACTTGATGTGGCATGCAAATGAGAGGATATCTGATAGAAAACTTTGACATCCAGCTGATTCTCCTCAATAGAAGAAAATTGATCAATTGTTTCCAAAAATTTGACAATGAGCCAAGGAATTTGAGGCTTGGACTTTCTACCAATGGAATGAATCCTTATGGTATTCTTAGTAGTATACATAGTTCATGGCCTGTTCTTTTGATGATTTACAATCTATCACCTAGGTTGTGCATGAAATGGAAATACATGATGCTATCCATGTTGATTTTGGGACCAAAACAATCGAAAAATGATATTGATATTTACCTAAGACCTCTGATTAAAAATTTGAAAGTATTGTGGGAGGTAGGTGTAGAAGTGTTTGATGCAAATCAGGAGAATTTTAAGTTACGTACTATGATCTTTTATATTATAAATGATTTTCCTGTATATGAAAATTTGTCTAATTATAGCGTGAAAGGTCATAAAGCTTGTCTAATTTGTGAAGAAAGCACAAACTACCATCAACTTCAACATGGAAGGAAGACAGTCTACCTTGGCTATCGGAGGTTTCTTAGATGAGATCACCCATATTGTAGATTGAAGAAAGCTCTTCATGGTCACCAAGAACACAATGATGTTTCGGATGCTTTGACTGGGGATCAAGTGTATGAACGTGTGAAAAACATTAATATTGTCTTTGGTAAGACTAAAAAGAATACTGGTGCAAAAAGCATATGAAAAAAGGTCTATTTTTTGACCTCCCATATTGGCACAATCTTGAAGTAAGGCATTGTATTGATGTTATGCATGTGGAGAAAAATGTGTGTGATAGTATTATTGGAACACTTCTAAACATACCAGGTAAGACTAAGGATGGTGTGAATGTAAGATTGGATTTGAAAGAAAGAGGAATACGGGAAGACTTACACCCAAGACCAGAAGGTAAATGAACTTATTGTCCCCCAGCCTCTCAAACATTGTGCAAATATGAGAAAACAAGTTTTTGTGAGTGTTTACATGGAAACAAAGTTCCTTTGGGGTATTCTTCAAATATTATGAAGCTTGTATCTATGAAAGAGTTGAAACTGGTAGGCTTAAAATCTCATGATTGCCATGTCTTGATGTAATGGCTATTACCTTTGGCTATTCGAGGTATATTGAAAGAAGATTTAAGACTTACAATAACTAGACTTTGTTTCTTTTTCAATGCTATAGCTGTAAAGTTATTAATCCTCATAAACTAGAAGAGTTAGAACAAGAAGCTTGTACTATCTTGTGCCAACTTGAGATGCACTTTCTTCCTACATTTTTTGACATTATGGTTCACTTAATAGTGCATCTAGTAAAGGAGGTAAAATTGTGTGGCCCTCTTTATTTGCGATGGATATACTCAGTTGAGAGATACATGAAAATACTGAAAGGTATGTCAGAAATCCATTTCAACCCGAAGCATTGATAGTTGAGAAATATGTTGCTGAAGAAGTTATGGAGTTTTGTTCTGATTACTTGTCAAGTACAGAATCAATTGGACTTCCTAAATCTCGTCATGAGAAAAGGCAATATGGTCAAGGCACACGTGGAGTATCAGTAAAGAGCATGAATTATGATGAATTACAAGAAGTACATTTATATATCTTGAATAATATTGATAAAGTTAAAGATTACATATCTTCTTATAAAGAACTTTTAAAGGAAAAAAATTATCGAATGAGAAGTTTCGATGTTGGCGTCAATAGTATTCGTGATGATAAGTTTGGATTTACAATGGTTGATCTTAAAAAACTAACTTTTGGAGATGAGCCATTTATTATGGTAGACCAAGCTAAATAAGTTTTCTATGTCACGGATCCAGCAAATAAAAATTGGTCAATAGCACTTAAAGGAAAAAGGATGATTAATAGCAATGACGATCATGAATCAAATTTTGATATTTTTGAAACTCCTAACTTCTCAAGTGGGCTACCAATTTTGGATGTGGTAGATGAAGTAGATGATGAACATGTCAAAAGAAGTGATCATCATGAAGGGATATGGGAGAATATCCCTATTTGAGTTTAGTTTTGAAATTAAAGTATGTTAATTTAGTTCAATTAAATTTATGTTATGGGATTATTTTTCTTAATTATTTTATCTTTGATTATTTTTTAATTAATTTCATTTATTTGAATTAATAGGAATATGGAGAATCAAGGTGATGACACTCAGAGCCAGCCCACTACAAGCCAATCAATTGGTGATGTTACTCCTAGTAGGGAGCTAAGTTAGGGCACCCCTAGTGAGGAGCCGAGTCAGAGCCAGTCTGTAAGGGAGGGGGACGTGGTACACGATTGAGAGATCTGACTTTAAGTAGGAGTGCTGGGCGTAGGTTACCAATTCAATTTGACCGGAGATGGAATCTGATAAGGCCACATAAAGCCAAGTTTATTAGTTTTCTTGGCCTCCTATCGCGTACTAAGCCTCCTATTGTGTTTGAGGACTAGCCTGATGTGCCAGAATGTGTGAAGGAACAAATTTGGGAAAGTATTCAGGTAAATAATTAAAAATTAAAATTTTTTATGGTTATGTATTATTGGGCAATTATTGATTATTATCTTATGTCTTCATTGTAGCTCACATACGATGTTCCATCTAATCAAGATTGTCGACACAAGTTGATTTCTTACTGTGGAACATGTTGGAGAAATTTTAAGACTGATCTTGCTAGAATATATATCTTTATCGAGGTGCCAGAGGGTCAAGCTCGTCCCAATCCTCTTAATACATGCCAGTTCCTTGATGAAGATACTTGGGAAGAATTTATCTGGATTCAGACTTCTGGAAAGGCTTTGGTTTATTGATTTTTAATTTATTTAAGTTTTATTTATATTTACTTCAATTATAAAATCTAAAATTCAATTTATTAACAGGAAAAATGAGCTAAAGGGCGAGAAATTGCTCGGTAGAATCAATGCCCCCACACCTTGTCTCGTGGAGGTTATGCTAGAGCTAATGATATACTGATGGAAGAGAAATAAAAGAGAGAAGAAGAAGCCAAGTTTGATCCTTCCATACTACTTTCTCCACCATCACCTATCTCTCGAGAGGAGAAATGGAGATATGGACATCAGTATAAGAAAGGAAGCTATACAAGTGAGACAGCATGGGAGATTGCCGAGAGGATTATAAGTAAAATTATTATTCATTGTCCCTTTAAATTTCTATACAATTGTATATATTATTAATTAATATTATTATTTTTATATTATAGGATGCTCTTAAGGAGCAACAAGGCTAAGGAAGCTTCATTCCAAAGGGCAGAAATGATATCTTAACAGTTGTTATAGGCAAGCTAGAGCATCCGGGTTGTGTGAGGGGCGTTGGATATGGTGTGGGCATTAAGGACTACTTTGGAGTACCTGCACATCCCAATTCAGGAGGTGTAGTGATTAGAGAAGAGCTTGATACATTAATATCCACTGTGAGGCAGCAGACTAAGGATGAGTTTGAAGCTTCATTTGCAACTCGACTTCTATAAATGAAAAAGCAAATGAAGGAGGAGATGATGAGCATGATGAGCTCACAACAGGAGACAACTACTGAACCAGTTCATACGTCTCCTGCATTTCATAGTACAAAAAGGAGTAATGTTCTTGAGCGTGTGTCAGAGGGTCATTTTGGTGACAACATTGGAGAACTATATGAGATATTTCTAGAAGATCTTGATAAACGCTTGGTTGCTCTTGGTAGCATCTACAACTTGGGGTCAACCATCCACCACAAGCAAATTAAGATGATTAAGTAAGAGTGGTGGTTGTTGATCTAAAAGTGCCAGATGCTTTGGTTCCATTCCCTACTGATAAGGTGAAGACTGTGGTTGAAGCTATTGGCAATTTTATCCTATGGCTCAAGAGACTTGTGAATCTGGTTCAAGCTGTGGTACGAAATTTCATAAATTTTTATTATGTAGCAACTTCCTAATATATGTTTTTTATTAACTATTTCTTGCCTTTTTATTATGTAGAAGCTTTCTTCGCCGAATCTCCCAAAGCTTCCACAACTCTCGTTAACTCCGCATCAGTGAATGCTCTTAATGGTGTATGATTTATCATTCGAATTCAAGAGTTTAGAAATGGATCCGGAGGTTGTGGGTAAGAAAGACATGATAGTGACAATTGAATGAGAAGATTTGGTTTGACTTCTGTCGAATAATCAGCTTATCACACCACACATTGAACTATTTATGATGTAAGTATATTTTTCTTTAATATAATTGCATTGTTGTAAGTAAACTTAATCATCAAGTTTAGTAAACTAATATAATTGCATTGTTGTAGGTATCTTCATCATTTGTGCATTACATCGGGCAAAGGTGATAAGTTTAGATTCCTTTGCCTTCATCACATGACAAAGAAAGGTAATACTCCAGAGTTAAGGGCTGCATAACTCCAATAGAGAATATGTGAAGTCAAAAAGGATATTTTTATGGCTCCATATGTGCACTCGTAAGGATCAATTTATAATTAATAGTTTTTCAATATGGATTTACTTTAACTTGTATCATATTTAGCAGGGACCATTGGCAGTTATTTGTTCTTTCAATGAAGAGCAACACTGTCGTCTTTTTATGCTCCCTCCATTATAAACTTGGGAAAGAAATGAAGAAGACGATAGACTTGTAAGAATACTTTTACTAAACTATTTAATTTAATTTTTTTTAAATATTTTTACTAACTTGGTAATCTTGATCACAAAGCAATGAGAACATATCAAAATGTAGTCTTACAAAAGCATGGACATGAGCTCAAGGATCCCACATGGATTGAGCCAAAGGTGATGCTATACTTTATTTATATGTTCAATTATTAAGATTTCTTACTAATTTTTTATGATTTGTTCTTATACAGAGTCATAGACAACCGGTGAGGACGAACTTGTGCGGTCTATATGTCATGAGATACATGCTCAATATTATCACATTAGGCATGATCGAATTTACAAAAGAGGTAAAAATATTTTTAAAAGTTTTATTTTATTATGTTATTTGAGATTGATTAATATGCCTATTTTATGAATCAAATTTTAGATGTTCAACAATTCAGATGCATTTTTTGAAGCTGAAATTGAAGACATCCGCATACATTGGGCAACCTATTTTGTGGAGAACTTGTGAGGTTTTTTGTTACTTTTAGACATGTTTTAATTTTGATAGTTGACACAATTTAGACAATTATTAGTTTTTCTAATAGTTAAATAGTTTTGTATAGTTGATAAATACTTGATAAACAATTGTAAATGAATTGAGCTGTCTGATTTGGCAATTTTTATGCATAGGAATGACAATTTTTGACAATTTAGACAATTATTATTTTTTTAATAGTTAAATAACTTTGTATAGTTGATAAATACTTGATAAACAATTGTAAATGAATTGAGCTGTCTGATTTGGCAATTTTTATGCATAGGAATGGCAATTTTGACAATTTAAACAATTATTAGTTTTTTTAATAGTTAAATAGCTTTGTATAGTTGATAAATACTTGATAAACAATTGTAAATTAATTGAGCTGTCTAATTTGGCAATTTTTATGCACAGGAATGGATAAAATCGATAAAATAAATATAGTATAAAAAAATAAAATACTTTTTATACCAGTTATTACCATAATCGTTGTAGAATATAATATTTTTTACATCAGTTATGTTAATAACTAATGTAAAAAGTATACTTTTAACACCGGTTGGGATCCCAACCGGTGTTAAAAGTTAAAGTAATTTTTTTATTTTCTTGTATATAATTTTCAATATCAACTTTATAACCGATGTAAAAGTTTAATTTTTACATCGGGTTTATAACCGATGTAAAAAGATGGACTTTCTACACTCCCTGAAACAACATCGTCTCTTTAACCACTGTAAAAAGTAATTTTTGTACTAGTGCATATACCTTAATTTTTGTATTTCAACATAAGTATCTTATAGCGTAGTTAAGGAATAATCTTTTTCGAGACATAAATCAAACATATATACTTTATACAACCAAACGTATGTTCATTCTAAAAAATTCATATTAATTATATTTCTTGTTAAAAGTAAATAAAAATTCTTTATAAAGGTTTTGAAGTACAAAAATGTGTCTTTGCTCTATCAAACCACACAATAATCCCAATTTACACAAGTGAACCAAGGATGCATTCACAGAAGATGGCACAGTTTTTCTTAGAGGGAATGAGAAGTTATTTTAACTTCTCAGATATCTCATACATCATGATAAGACATTAGGTAGTTATCTTGTTTTTGAAAAACAAAATACTGCTCCCTCCAAGTAATTTTAGTGATCATCATCAGATAAATAATAATTATTTAAATTAAATAAAATAATGATTTTAACCCAACTTGAACAGCCTCTACTTACAGCCAAATTCATCAAGTGACACAACTCAATCCAACATATCCCACTCCCGCTTCATGGAATATATATCATGCTCATTCTGGTCTATCATGATTACTTGGGCACCATGACTCATTATTTTTTAGTGTTCTTGTACTAGAAATCCTCTTACATACTAGCACAAAATTTTTTTTTATTGATTTGCTCTTGCATGGGTAGCGTGCCTCAAATGTCCTAGATTTACCTATATATGTACATGTCATAAATAGCCTTTCTCGCATGCATAGCATCTATGCTTATAAAATTAGTAAAATGATATCATAAAAGACATGTTTTAGACACTAGCATAGGTGTGTATATTAATTTTATGTAATTAATCTGATAAGAAACAAATACTTTCCTAACACATCACCCTTTGGCATCTATCATGGACCACATCTTGACTTAATTACTCTACTTTCATGTAGAGGTGACATATAGTTTGTTTTTTTTCTTTACCATATCAACTTTGTTGCCTAGCTAGTGAACAAATTTATATGTCTTATCTTAATTTGCTTGCTTCTCTTGAGCACTAAAAGTGGTTGCTTGTGTGAGAGAGCCAACCTTATCAATCGTTGCAACATATCAACCTTTACAACACATTAGACATTGCATAATTTCACACACACGCGTGGCAATAATGAGAAAAAATTACTTCTCATCAACATAACAAAAATATCACATCAAGTTTGAGTCTTACTCTTTATCATCCATATCATTTCATACACTACATAAAAGTCCTAATGATTCTAACTTTCACACTCTTTTAAATAGTGGAGAGATAGGGGGATTACAAGCCTATGGTGGAGTCATTTTACATGTGGTGATAAGTCAAATTATAACCATACATTTATGTGTGAGAGAAACACTTATCCTTGTGTGGTTATTCCTTTACCTTAGTTGATATATGTATTATTTTTGAACACTCTTTTGTAGCGAATGTATTTGGTATAACATTGATTGTTGAAAAGGCATGAAGATACAAGTTTGAAACCTAATCTTCCTTGATTTCTAATTTGATTTTTGAAAAGCTTTTGCCTTGGAGTGCAAAGGTGCATATTGTAAGAGCCCCATGGTGCTTCCTTTCCAATTAAATCTATCTTGTTGTCCCAAGAAGGAAATAGGAATGGAAGAGATCTTTTTCACAGTCTCTCTTGGATATATTGTTCTCAGTGATTCTTCATTCCATTTTAAAGGTCATCAAGGACAATTAGTAAGGGATATGAGGTCAGAAACTTTAAGATGGCTGAAGGATGAGTTTCTAGGAACAGGGCAATCATAGAATTGACTTTTGTGTTGAATTTTCTCCCCATTCCAATTTTTCAATTTAGATTTCTTAGAATTATATCAAAACAGCTGAAGATGCCTTTCCATACCCAAGATGTATTGTAAGTGATTTAAAAAGAATAAGCACGTTGAGGTCAACATATTTCCTTTTTAAGGAAGATCCCACAAGAGAGTCATTTGAGGCCTGTAATAATCTCCGTAGTTGCATATTAAGTAGGTGAATAGGTCTTAGGCCCATGCCTCCGGACCTTTATGGGGCAAAAAGGATATTTTTATTAGCCGAGTGCATTTTCTTTTTCCCATCCTGGATTCCGCAAAAGAAGCCAATGCATTTTGCATCAATCTTGTGACAAATTGATCAGGGTAGTTTGACACAGGAGAGTTGATAGATATTTGCAACGGACAACATAGATTTGATAAAGAGCAGTGCTATTTTCCAAGATACTAGACGTTCGTCAATGGCTTTATTTACTGGAAATAAAGGACAGATTTATCTTTGCCTAAGTCTACCTAGGTTCCAAGATACTTCCTCAATTTATCAGCTAGCTAGAGGAAAGCCTTAGTAATTTGCCCATTCCTCTTTGAGTTTATGACTTGTGTTACAACTAACAATGAAAGAAGGCTTTCTCTGATTTCTTGCCCTGCTATTCTGCAAAAGGAGTCCAAGGTAGATTTGAGTGAGCTCAAGTTTCCCCTTGTGCGTTCAAAAAAGTGAAGTGAATCATCTACATATAACACAGGAAATAGGCTTAGCTGTTTGGTAAATTTTGATTCCTTTCCAAAAACCCTTGTCTTATTGATTTTTTATCATGCAAGACAAAACATGAGCAGTGATAATGAATAAATGGGGGGAAGCAGATCCCCTTGTCAGATCCATCTAGAAAACTTGATGGTTATAAATAGATTGCCATTGAAAAGTTGATATTCAACCATGGAGATGCGTTGATAGATTAAGTTAATCCACTTGTGAAGGAAGTTAATTCTAATCAGAGCAGCAACCAAAAGTTACAGGCCACTTATTTGGTTCAAAATTGAAGTCACATAATTATTAGGCTGGCTTAGTAATTGAAAAGTAATTTCCAGCGCATCTGGTATAACTTTTCGCTTTTAAAAATTTCAGGCGTATTTCCTTTTTTAATCATCAAAAATCAGTTTCTACTTAGCCTTAGAGTAAAAATATACTCCATCCGTTACATTTCATAATAAATGTTTTTTGGAGCGATTTCATTTTTATTAATATAAGATGTTTTGCTAAAAAAAAAAAAAAACCAATGCCACATTAACTCGAACCTATCTTATTTTAAAATACCCTTCTCTCTCTCTCTCTCTCTCTCTCTATCTATTTATATATAATGCTTTCATAGTTAATGTTTAGTATTAACTGAAATGTACTTTTGAAAGTTTATACTCATTTAACAAAAAAAAAACTAAGATTCCAAAATGCATTCAATTATTTTAATTATTTTTGGCAATATATTTATAAATATCTTATACTTCCTCTAGTTCTATTTAAAAGCCACTTTTAGCATTTTATCAGAATTAAGGAAAACATAAAACCTTATTAATTCTGTATAAAAATTTAATAAATTTTTAACTTTATTGCTAAGGGCAAAGAGTAAAAATAAATACAATAATTGTTAAATTATTCTATGAAAAGAACCAAAACAAATACTCTTTCTGCCATATAAATAGATCAGAGGAGTAAAATGTAAAGATGATAGGGAGTTTAACCATAGATATAATGCAGCTCTCCAAAGAAACATCATTTAAGGAAAGAATTGGAAATAGGGATATACCCAAAAAAAAAAAAAAAACAGAAGGCATTATGGCCTTTAATGTACTTTTTTCTAATACCCTTTGTAATTCCCTAACTTTCCAGTTTCATTTTTATTTTTCTTTGGACCATTAGCTTCTAACAAAAATCAGAGACATTTTAATATCTTGAAATCCCAAAACTATGAAAATTTGTTCCTTTCTACAATTTTTTAAAGAAAAATATCACAATCAAACACTACAACAAAAATGACCATAGAATATAATTATTTTTCCCAATAGAGGACGGTTGCGACCATCCTCTATTGCCAAAGATATATAGGATGGTTATGTAACCATCCTATATTGATCTAACTATAGGACAATTGTATAGCTGTCATATATGAAGTTTCAATTTTTGACCAAGTCTAGAACCTCTAAGGCTATATAGGACAGCTATGGTCATAATCATCCTATATGGCTACACATAAAGGACGGTTATGGCCATGACTCTATGTCATAAATTGTCTTGAGGGGCATTAGACACTACAAAAAATGACTTTTGGCGGTGACAAAAGTTGCCGCCAAAAGTTCAAAAGTCACTTGTTGCTGCCAAAAGTCCAAAAGTCACCCTTAAAAGTTTTTAGTGATGACTTTTTGTCATCAAAGAATTGCCATCAAAAGTCTTGTCGCTAATAGTTTTTAACAGCCAAAAATATGGTTGCCACCAAAAGTATACCTTTAGCCAACAGTTTTTTTATAGCTAAAAGTATACCTTTGGCAGCAGCAATTGTTGCCGCTAATATACTTTTGATTGCGATTATGTTCATCGCCGTCAAAAACTATTAGCTATAAGATTTTTAATGGCAACTCTTTGGTGGTGAAAAACCATTGCAAAAAACCTTTATTAGTGACGTTTTGGTCGCTGCCAAAAGCCAAGCCATGTTAGCACTTCCTTGTGCCATTTCATCTTACACCTTATGCTACATCACTTGCCATGTGTGCAGCTCCTTGTGCCACGGCACATGCCACATCACCCCACCATGTGTACGCCATGTCATGCCACATCACCTAACAACTTGTGCTAGGTCACACCACATCATCACCATATGCCACATTACATATTCATTATGAAATATGCCCAAGCTAGGATTTAAGCCCTTGACCCTCACCTATAAAGCCTTAAGTTCTCCTTTGTTGTCAGTTGAGTTGAAATGCACCTAAAGTTAGTATATGCGAAATTAAATATATATTATTTAACTGCATATATATATATATATATCAAATAATATATTATTAAAAATATATACATATATATTTTATTTTATTTTCATTTATTAATATGTTAAAATAATTTCTGTGAGAGAGAGTGTGTGTGTGTGTGTATATATTATATTTTTTAATAAAATATTATTTTTGTTAAGAAAATGAACTTAAAATGAAATAATTTTTAAATATTAAATAATTTTCTTATAAAATTTTTTACCAATTTTTAAATTTTATTTTTATTTTTAAATAAAAATAATTAAGTATATAATTTATCTATAAGTATGTATTATATTAGTTTACGTTAAATATCTTTTACTTTTTTCCATATTTTTCTCAAAAATTAATAAATAAATTATTAAACCTTCATATTCTCCCAAATTAAATGCTTCCCCTTCTTTTATTAAAAATAAATTTTATCTATAATTTTTTAATTATCTTAAGAATATTTAATAAAAAATTTATTTTAATCATATAAATTTTGTTAATAGTCATTTTGGACAATTATTTTTTATTATCTTTGAGATAGGAATTGGGTTAACATGTGATAAGCTTAAAGTAGATGCTAAACACAAAAAACTCCAAGTTATCTAAGTGGATATTTCATAAGCAAAATAGAAGAAATTTTGTCTTAACTCGATCTAAATTAGTTTAGAATTCCATTAAAGTCTCTTTAACAAAGTCAATCTAAAATTAATAGGGAATATTTTCCAATAACTATACAATTTAAAATAAACAAACTTTAATAAGTTATACATAATTTCATCCATAATTCAAAAAATCAATAAGTATTTTTAACCTATTTTATTTGTTGCTTATTTTAAATAACCATCAAATATGGAGCATCTTATTTAAATAATCATGTGGCAGTAAAGAGTAAAGCTCAACAAATGAAATGGACACCATTTGTGTACCAAGCCAAATACCAAGTTCATAATATGTCAAGTAATCTGCAATGCCATTTGCATCTTATAACATATGTGTAACTTTAACATTCTAATATTTATGTATAACTTTAATATTTCAATGTTATTTGTTTCTCATTCTATATATAAATGTCTTTAGTGGCAACAAATTTTGCCACTAAAAGTATTTATAAAATATTTTTTAGTTTTTAATTATTTTTTATGAATTATAAAATAATTAAAAAAATTTAAAAAGTAATTGCAAAAATTATTTTTAATTTTTTATGAAAATACTTTTCTCCCGCCAAAAGTAATTATATAAATTATTTTTAATTTTTTTAATTATTTTTATAAAAATACTTTTGGAGGTGACAATTTGTCGCCGCTAAAAAGTAATCACATGAATTATTTTAATTTTAAATTATTTTTTTATCAAAATACTTTTGGCAACAAAGGTTTGTCACCATTAACAGTAAATATAAAAATTATTTTTAATTTTTAATTATTTCTTATGGAAATACTTTTGGTTGCGGCAATTTATCACAGCTGAAAGTAATTACAAAAATTATTTTTAATTTTTAATTATTTTTATTAAAATGCTTTTGGCAGCAAAGTTTTGTCACCACTAAAAGTAATTACAAAATTATTTTTAATTTTTAATTATTTTTTTATAAAAATACTTTTGGCCGTGACAATTTGTCACTGCTAAAAGTAATTACAAAAATTATATTTTATTTTTTAATTATTTTTATGAAAAATACTTTTGGTAGCAAAAATTTATCATTGCTAAAAGTAATTACAAAATTATTTTAAATTTTTTAATTATTTTTTATAAAAATACTTTTAGTGGTGACAACCAAAAGTGATTTTTAGCAATAATAATTAAATGTTGTCACCAAAGGTTTACTTTTAGCAGTGACTTTTAATTTTTATCATTAAAAGTAGACCTTTAATGATAATTTTTTGTTATCATTGTTAAAAGTCGTCATCAAAAATTATTTTTTTATAATGAGAAATGGTGCCGGTGGGTGTAGGCGTAAAGTCTCTTTTAGCGCTGCTTGTAGGAAAGGCAACTTTAATACCATAGACTCTTCAACTTTCAAGGGATTACTTTTATCGAGAACTTGTTGGAGTTCTGTTCTTGCTTTTGCCATTTTTTCTAGGTTTTATGTTAATTTTGCCATTGCCCATTCTAGTGTACTTGATGTTGTGCATGTCTATCCCCGCCAAAAACAAATCCTATAATACCTAGCGAACAACTAATCTATATAAAGAAGTGATACATTACATTTCACATTACTGCAATACTGCAAGATATACATTTTTCATCCCTCAATTTACATCGCCTTTTGTAAAAGTGAGATAAAAAATAAAAGTGATAATTTTATAATAAGTGTTGAAAAATTATATATATCCAAGTCACTTTTAATAAAAGCAACATAAAAAATAATATTCGTGTCATTTTTTAGATAAAGACATGAATATTTGAAAATAAAATTATTTTAAATTAGTATATAATGACACATTATAGAAAAATCAATGTGAGAATAAATCAATGTCACTTTTTAAGTAAGGACGTGGATTTCATGGTTTATAAATTGAAAATTTAAATTTAAAAATCAAGAAAATCCACGCCACTTTTTATGTAAAAAGGGACTTGGATTCCATGGTTTAATAATTTAAAAATTTTAATTTATAATTTTAAAAAAATCCACATTGGTTTTTATGAAAAAAACGACGTGTGTTTTCATTTGATTTATCCACGTCGCTTGTATGTAAAAAGCAACGAGGATATTGATACTTTTTTTTTTAATACAAACCCCTCCCTTGCAGAAGCAATTTCTGTGCTGGTATGAAACCCCCTCCTTCGAGTCTAGTCTCTTGCTCTACCCACAATGAGCTACTGCGACACCCATGGAGAGGCGAGACCCACAGCGCGCGATAGCGAGACCCACGGTGTCTCTCCTCTTTGTCTCCTCTTTCCTCCTTCGAAGCACAGTTCAAACGGTCAGAGCAAGACCCGCGGCCAGCAACATCTAGTTAGTTCATCCTCGCATCTACTGTCTTTCTGCTCTTCCTCGCATCTTAAAGTAATGTCTTCACTAAGAATGTCATATGTAGTTGCTCTATCATGAATTGAGGATGCCAAGATTGAAATTTTTATTTTTCTTTCCTCCATTACTCATGTAATTCATTTTTCAGTTGAACCCACCTCCCTTCCCTCCCTCACCAAATCCATTGGTGTGGGTATTGAGTAGGGGCTACTGTAAAATAATAAAAAATAAATTTATCCTTTTGCTTGCTTGATGCGTAAATGAGGAGGAAATTAGATCTAAGAAAGCTGAAAATCAAATTTTAAGCGCATGATTTTGGATATATAATTTTATAATTGTTTGGTTGATGCTTTAGGGGGTAGAAGTGGGCTTGGGATTTTATCTGAGCTTAAGTTGTTTCTTGATGGGTGATGGGTTTGAAAAGTGTTAGAAATTTAAATATTGATGTTAGAAATTATTGGGTAAGAAATTGGATGCTTAAAAAAAAAAATTAAATGGTATGTGATAATTTTGGTAGGATAATTTTGGTCTTCGATGGCAATTAAATGTGATAAATGTATTTTATTGGTTAAATTATTATCGAGGACAATTATTCTCAACAATGAAGGTTGGGAATGGAACTAAAGAATTTGAGAAAAAGTCTTCTGGGCGGTTAATTTTGGGATCAAGTTGGGTTGTTTTTATTATATTAGTTCTTAAGTACATATAAAATATTTGTTGAAAAGTTTGAGAAATCTTATTAGTTCCCACTTTTGGCTATAGGAGCTAAGGTTTCCAATGGTATTTGATTATTTGGACTGATTATAGTATTTTTATTTTTTTGTAAATGACATGGTTGAAATTTGATATTTGATTATTTGGACTGATTAAAGTCCAAATATTTTTGCTGCAATTTGGAAAGCTCTCATTTTTAAGGGAAAACTCTGCTAAATTTTTTTTGATGGCATTCATTTTTAAGATAAAACTCTGTTAAATTTTTTTGATGGTATATTGTTTTCATTTATACTTAAATTTGATATTTAATTTTTAGATTTGTTGAAGTGTTTAATTCACTGTTGTTGAAATTTGGAGAGGTCTCATTTTTAAGGAAAAACTTTGCTAAATTTTTTCTAACCTTAACACGTCTATGCAAGTTAGAGAATTGCTAATTTGATGAATTTTGTGATGATTGATTAGTTAAAAGTAGAATGGATTGTAGTTGAATGAATAATAGGAGAACAAATGAGAAATATGAGAATGGTATGGATTGATATCTTGAATTTTCTAGGAGAAATGTTCCTTGTAAACATAAAAAGTATTATTATCCTTGTATTAATTGTATGAACAAAATTGAAATAGGTATTAATAAAATAGAAGAATATTTAATTTGTGATGGGATAAATTTGAATTGGATATATTTAACATATAAGTTACAGTTACTTTTATAAACATTAGTTTTCTTAGATATTTAAATTATTTTAATATCTTGTTTTTTAATTTAAATTTCATTATAGTTCACTAAAGATATATCAAATAACAAGGGAAAATCTCCGCCCACCAAAAAGTGAAACAAAAAAAAAAGGCCCACCTACTTGGATATTCTCAAAAGTGAGTAATTTTATTCAATACTTTTCATCCACAATCATTCCATATATGTTTTTGTTTATACTTATCATTTAATTTTTCATTTATCTAGTGAAATTGACAGATAGGGAGTACAGAGTGTGGATACTATATTATCAGTTATATATACGAGATTGTTCAACCTAGTACTAATGAGAATTTATGACTAATATATATTTTAATCTCACTAAAAATTTAGAGAGGGTGTATAGAGGCTTTAGAATTTTACTACATCTAATGAAAATCTTATAAAAATTTGTGACTTTTTGACAATGAGTAACCCTATATCAGTGAAGAGGTAAATGACATGTGAAATAGTTTGGTAGGTCAACTTCTTCAAAAACTATTTTCATAGTCCAGATTTTACAGTTTGTTCAATTAGGATTTTAGTTTGACTTATAGAAAAGTTAAATGGCCAGAAATTGCTTAGTACATTGTTGCAGTTGTTAGACTTTGATTGTAAATATTGAACATCTAAATAGATAATTGCTCTGGTGTTCCTTTGGTCTATATATGTATATGCTGTTGTTGCTATTATTTGTTAGATACATTGGTTGTATATGTTGGGCTATTACTATTGTGAAAATTTGCAAGTTCAATTAACTGTAAAAAAAATACTGATTATCTATTTTAAAAAAATTAAATACGTAACGTCACTTTTGTAGAAATGAATATAGTTTACATTAACCACATCACTTTTATAAGTAAAAGTTACTTGACTTCTGAAGAAACCATATCCTTTTTTGACAAAAAAGGTCGTGGTTTTAACCACATCCTTCTTTTAAACAACATCCCTTATTATTAAAATGGGAGATTGTTTTTATTATCTATGCCATTCTTAAAAGTGACATGAATGTGTTAACTTACTATGCTGCCTTGATCTACATTTTCCACGATAGGGACGTAAATACACGTAAAAAAGAGATATGAAAAGCTTTTTTTATAGTAGCATTAGTCTCCTTCTGTGTAGGGTCCTCATCCCGCCAGGAAATTTCATTTGGAAACACGAGGTGATATAGCAAAAAATTACATTGAACTAAGGGGGCTCATTTGGAATGATGAGAATGCACAAAGTTACGTCAATTGTTCACATTAATTGTGGAGGGTCCATATTTAATTCAATTTGATTTCTATGTTTTATGAATTTCAATTGGATTTCGATCCTGTGAGTTGCCTAAATCTACTCGCTCAATGAGTATATCAATTATGGTCATTAAATTTCATTAACATTTAAAAATTTTTAAAATACACTTCACTTTCAAACCTAAAAAGAATCCTTATGATTAGGATACTTGATCCTTATGTATGTTGTCCCTTCTAAAAATTTGAAATTTAGAACTTTCAAAGTATCATTTAGTTAGTGGGTTTGTGCCACTCATTAGATCCAAATTAAATTCATTTTAATATATGCAAAATATAATATTTTATAAAATAAAATAAAGATATATAATTTTTTGGGAGAATGATAATTAAGGACCTTTTAAGAACATTAATCCCAATTACGGACCATGAGATTTTGAAATCCCAATTAAGGGCCATGGTCTTTAATTGTGATAAAAAAAATGTAATTTGTGAGGTTGGATTCTTTAATACGACTTGAGAATTAACTAATCCAACTTGAGAAAATTACTAACGTATATTGTGAAAACATGAAACCTCACTTGGGAATGAAATGTTTAACAAAAAGCGTCACTTGAGAATTCACTAACTAGACTTGAAAAAATTTCTAATGTATATTATGAAAAAATAAAACCTTACTTGAGAATTAATTGTTTAATAAAAAGTGACTTGTCCAAATTGATGTTTTTTTATTAAACAATCGATTCCCAAGTGGAGTTTCATGTTTTTGTAATATACATTAAAAATTTTTCTAAGTCGAGTTAGTAAATTCTCAAATGACGTTTTTTATTAAATAATTGATTTTCAAGTAGGGTTTCATATTTTCACAATATATGTTACAATTTTTCTCAAGTTGGGTTAGTAAATTCCCAAGTGACAATAGTAAATTCCACCTCACAAACTACATTTTTTTATCACAATTAAGGACCATGAACCTTAACTAGGATTTCAAAATTTCATGGTCCGTAATTAGGATTAATGTTCTTAGAAGATCCTTAATTGTCATTCTCCCTAATTTTTTCAATCACTTTTTTTAAAAAATGTATTTTTTTGGGTAAAAAGTACTCCCACTAGTCCTTATACAAGTGTTTTTCTAGAGGTAATTGATTAATCCATGTATAAGTTCATTTTTCATAAAATGCTAAACTAAGTAATTATTTTCAAACAATATTATCCTTTTGTAATTTTAATTTTATGAGTAGGATAAGAGATCAAGCATATGTAATAATATAATTGTATTTTTAAAGATAATGATTTAATAAGAGTGTTTGGCCTAAATATGAAATGTCGCTCAAATAGGTCACAAGGCTAGTTGGGTTGAGTAATTGAAATGTCAGGCCTGATGTAAACTAAAAAGGTCGGCCTCAAAGCTTAATAAAGTCTACCACAAATAAACATGTCAAAATCCTGTCAGCTTCAAATATCAAATCGTTAGCAAGAAGACACGATCCTAAGTAATGCAAAAATCTACGCCCAAGTAGTTTGATGAAATGGGCTGTTTATTAAAATAGAGAAACCATGCCATAAGTTTTGCGGGATTCTTAATTCTTCAGTAGAATGTGCTAAGTCTCAAACAGAAGGCTTTTGCTATTAGACACTATAAATAGAAAGAAGAAAAATAGAGAAACCCATTCAACACCTGATCAAGACTCACGTAATTTACATTTACTAGGCCTTTTCAGTTCTTAGTTTTTAATCTGTAATTTTCAAACACTTCAATAAAATTACACACTTGTTCTACCAAAGCCTATTATCTATTTACATTCGAGTGAACTGTGGTAAGGAAACTTGGGACCCCTTACGTTATTTATTGAGATTCAGCATCTCTGGCATGCTTGGTATTTGTTATTCAACCATGAATAATTTATGGCACGCCTGGTGGGACCTATGTAATAAAGATGGCAAGCATGCAAAAAGACAAAAGGACTGATGAAACAAGTGCTGGTTCTCACGAACCAGAAGGGATCTCTACACACGCAGGATCAAAACACTTATCACCCGATGCTGGAGTAGCTGAACATCATGAGCACATAATGCAGGTGACAATAGGTAGCAACAGCACGAGCCCTGGCTCCAAGTCAGAAAGTGGCCAACCTAACCCACTTATCATATCCAACAGACCTGTGGCAAAAGTGCTATGGGAAATTCAAGACTAGATGGATAAGCAGTTAGAAGAGAACTAAAGGTTCTTTGCAATATCCCTGGAAACTTCAAAACATAGGGAGAAAGAATGATAGCAAATCATGAAGCAGGCTCTGCATGAAGGCATGAAGAATATAGCCACATCATTGAGAGGTACCCATCTGGAAGCAGGCTCAAGTGTAGGGCCGCTCGGGGGACAGTAAGCTGGAGTCAATACAGGTGCTGGTCATCTTTAACCATAAGAAACATCCTTAACCATCAAGTATTTGCACACACTCATCCCTTAATTAATCCTTCGTATTATATACAGGATCCTAGCATGAGTGACCTGAGGGCATGGTGATCCCGGAACATGCGGTCAAGCCTCAGAACCAACTGGTAAACATGGAGGCTTTGAGGGACGCCATTTAAGATATATATGAACTAGGGCTGAGGCCAATCGACCGCCCCACCTTCTCAAAACCTTATCCAAAGTATATAGATAGGGACAACCCATACCCTCGGGGGTACAGGATCCCTGACTTCACATTGTTCTCAAGAGACGGGACACAGTTGACCCTGGAGCACATTGGGAAATTCACAATCTAGTGCGGTGAGATTGCTAATTATGAGAACTTTGCTAACTTAAAGCTGAGGTTGTTTCTAAATACTCTCACGGGCCTGACATTCACATGGTATACGTCGCTACCTTATAACTCAATCATCAGCAGGATGGAGATGGAGCAGAAGTTCCACATCCAGTTCTATAAAGCAAAGCCAGAAGTCAGCATAGCAAAACTCTGCAAGCTCACATAATGGGCTGAAGAGATGGTAGATCAATACTTGGTAAGGTTCAAATGTCTGAGGAGCAGGTGCCACGTGGCGCTTCTAGAAATTGAATTTGTCAAGCTGGTATAGGTAGGATTGGATATAGAACTCCAAAAGAAATTTTAAAGGATGGAATTTTGAGATTTCTATGATGAGGAACTACTCAAGGAAGAGGACTATCATCGATAGACTATAACTGGGACCTATTTTGGGGACTTGGACGTAGCGGTGGCAGAACTAAAGAATGTTAGTAACTACACATGTCCAATACTAGTTAGGAAGGCTGGAGAACTACCCAAAAGACCAAACACAGTCCAGTACACCTTTGATACCACTAAAACAGAGAAAATTTTCAATTTCCTCCTCAAGGAAAACTTCATCACCCTACCCATGGATCATAAGATTCCTTCAAAGGAAGAACAAAGAGGGAAGGAATACTATAAGTATCATCACTCATGAAGCCACAGTACCAAGGCATGCTGGGGATTCAAGAACATCTTCCAAGATCGAATCAATAAGGGTGTTTTGAAATTTCCTAAGGAAGAATCCATGGTGGTAGATGAGGACCCGTTTCCCCTATTTGTTATGGTTAACATAGTGGAGATAACTTCTGGCAAACGACAGCTCAGGAAATGTGATGGTAAGCAGAAGGATAGAAGACCTTAAAATGTCTGGAAAAAGGGTGAAGTGACTCAAAGAGACTCTAAGACCGTATGGGACTACTTGGGGAAGCCTACGAGCTGGTTTGGTAAGAATAGGTCTTTTAAATGGGACATAAGCCCGGAAGGGCAGAACATAAAAAGCCTGGATGGCTCCAAAATAATTTAGGACCACTTGGGGGAAACCTATAACGGAGACAGTTAGTAAAAAAGGAAGAAAAATGGAAAACGACCTTCAGGATAGGATGTTAGCCCAGGGGGATTAGTGATGACAGAACTAGATGGATCTAAGGTGGTCTAGGACCGCTTAAGGGAACCATCTGGAAAATTCAACTTCTTTGTAAAGTACTTAACACCCTTTGAATCAGGCAAACCATTCATGGGGACACCAACAGGCTAGGATGTAGGCTCGACGACCTACCATTAAATGTTATCAAAAAATTGCACAAAGCTTCCTTTAAAATCAAAAGCTGCCCATGGCTCAAGTAGGTTCGTTATGCTGCCTGGAAACGTGCTGCTTCTGAAATGGAGAGTTGTGAGGCACAAAAAATTCCCAGCTACCTTGATAAGAACCCAGAAGCGACATCTTCAATGAAGACGAGCTACATAAAGATACCTAGAATAGCAAAAAACTAAGGTACAGGATAGCCCTGGCATTCAACAAGAGGCTAGCAAGTTCAGAAGAAAGTCTACCGAAGATCAGGACAAAGGAAGTGAGGCTGAAAATTAAAAAAAGGGGACCATTCATGTTGGAGAAATACCACTCAACCTTTGTTGTGTAGTCTCATTAACACTACCTTCTCAATTCCAGAAGATTAAGAGAATGAATACGAGCCTGTAAGCACACAGGCACAGAAAGAAAAGATTGCTTAGCCTATCTGCTAAATTACTTTACAAGCAATAGAAGGAAAACCAAAGCGGGCTATCCTAGAGAAACCCAGTGCGAAGATGACTCAGCACTTGAAGCCTTTATACATCAAGGCATATTTCAATGGGAGACCAATGACTAGGGTTCTCATTGACTATGGCTCGATGGTGAACATTCTACTAGCTCGCATGATGATCAAGATGGGGCAAGAGGAGCATGATTTAATGTTGACTGAGGTATTAGTTATGGGGTTCACTAAGACCGCATCTAAGGTCCTTGACATAATACCATTATAGGTTGATGTCAGGACTAAGTCATCACTGATGACCTTTTTCATGATCAGTACCACAGCTCAGTACCAGGCCCTCCTAGGATGGGATTGGATTCATGCCAATAAATGTGTACCGTCTTTACTGCACCAAATGCTCTTTATATGGAAAGGAGAGGAGGTAGAAGTAGTCTGGGCTGAAGACAAGCCATTCACAGCAGCTACTGACTTCATCGATGTGAGGTATTATGATGCTGATATGGGCTCGTTCACATTCTAAAAGGCTCAGGGAATCCTTTCATACAGAACAACAACAGATGCTATAGTGCCTCTAACCTCACAGAGCTGCGAGCCTATCATAGAACTGGTTGATAACTAAAACAAATGGAGGAAAGGCCATAGCAGTTGTGGCCATCCAAAAGTTATGGTTGCACAATCTACAAGAAAAACTAGAAGACTATGGACCCGAGGCCTTTGGGACCGAAGTTGTATATAAAGATGAGACCTAAAAGATAGCATAACTGTATGAGCTAAACCTTACACCTCTGAAATTCAAAGACATAGCCTCAAAGGTCCAAGATCCACTAAAAGAAGTAAACCTCAGATCCCCATAAGAGCCGAGATTCACATTCATTAGCTCATTACTAGATAAAGAACAAAAGGATGCCATCAAGCTAATACTGCTGGAATTCAAGGACAGCTTTGCATGGGACTATGATGAAATGCCAGGGTTGGCTAAGTAGCTGGTCGAACATAGGCTTCCTATAAAGCTAAACTATAGACTGCAGTAACATCCCGCTCAAAGAATGTCAATAGAGGTGGAGCTATGAGTAAAGGAGGAGATCAAACGCCTAAAGATGTGTATGCAATGCCTATTATAGACAGGTTAATAGATGTTGGGGCCAAAAATGCTTTATTATCATTTATGGATTGCTTCTCTAGATACAATTAAATATTTATCGCAAAAGAAGACATTTACAAGACTGCTTTCAGGTGTCTGGGCTCCATTAGAACTTTCGAATGGGTAGTTATGCTCTTCAGACTAAAGAATGCTGAGGCCACCTATCAGCCGGCTATGAATGCCATCTTTGACAATATGATAGGAAAGTACCTAGAAGTATACATAGATGACATAATGATAAGATCTAATAAGGCACATGATCATATTGAACATTTGAGGAGAGTTTCCTTCAAATAAGGGAGGTCGACCTTAAGTTAAACCCACTAAAGTGTGCTTTTGATGTAACTGCAGGTAACTTTCTTGGATTCCTGGTCCATAAAAGGGGGATTGAAGTAAACCAGAATAAAGTATAGGCCGTCTTGGAGGTAAAGGCACCGAGCAACAAGAAAGAACTTTAAAGGTTCCTGAGGCAGGTCAATTATCTTAGGCGTTTTATCCTAAACCTTGCAAGGAAGACAAAGGAGTTTTTCGAACTCTTGAAACTTAAAGATGCTGAGGAAGTCACTTAGACCGGATATCATTAGTCAGCCTTTGATAAAATTAAAGAACACTTGACAAAGCCTCCAATCTTAACAGCCCCAAGGGAGAACACTCCATTTTTATTGTATTTAGCTTCTACCGAAACGTCTATAAGTTGTATGTTAGCCCAAAATGTTAATGGGGGATGTGAGTAGGCGGTCTATTATTTAAGTAAGTGTTTAACTCCCATTAAGACCAGATACTTAGCTGTGGAAATAGCGTGTTTGGCACTATATTATGCTTGTACTAAGTTAAGGCATTATATAATAAATGCAGTTGTGTATGTGGTTTCTCATTCTAATATGATTAAATACATGCTTAATCAGCCAATCATGACTAGCCATATAGGAAAATGGAGTTTGGCATTGGCAAAATTTTCTTTAATATTTTTGACTCAAAAATCAGTAAAGGGCCAAGCGTTAGCAGACTTCCTAACTGATCATCTCTTAGCCGGGCTTCTTGAAGATGAGCAGGAATTATTGGTGTTCACAGTAGATCTGGGGCCCTAGGTGCTCAATTTCAATAGAACTAGTACTGAACAAGCATTTGGGTCTGGTATAGTGATAACCTCTCCTACGGGGATAAAAATGATATTATCTCTTCAATTAAATTTTGAATGTACTAACAATCAGGCAGAATACGAAGCATTCCTTACAGGGCTTGAGATCTTTCAAGAAATGAAGGCCCGTGATGTGGTAATAGAGGGGATTCTTAGTTAGTCATCAAACAGTTAATTGGCGAGTACAAGTGCACGAGCCCAGCTTTAGTGATGTATTATGCCAAGGCTTCCCAAATTCTAAAGGAATTTGAAACAGTAATGTTGATTCACATTCCTTGGGCTCAAAATTGGGAAGCTAATGAAATGGCTCAAATAGTATTAGGGCTAAGTTTGTCACCTGAACTCACTAGAAAAGTAATTATGGTGGAACGGAAAGAACATCCCTCAGTCATTCAGTATGGTTTGACAGTATAGTGTAGTATGATCTCGCAAAGGTTAGCTCGAGATTGGAGAGATGATTTTAAGAGTTATTTTCAAGATCCCAGTCAACGTTACCCTTACAGAATTAGGATACACAGTTAATACTTTATTTTCATTGGAGATGAATTATACAGGAAAGGCCTCGATAGGTTATTACTTAAGTGTTTGGCCTTTACTAATTATATGCAGGTTTTAAGACAAGTACATGAGGGAGTCTGTAAGGCTCATTAGTTGGGGCCAAAGATGCAATGGTTAGTACGTAGGCATGGATACTATTGGCCTTCGATGACAAAAGACTACATCAAATGTGCTAGGAGGTGCAAGAAGTGTCAGACTCAAGGGCCAACACAACAAGCGCCAGCATCAGACAAGCATCCGATTATCAAACATGGCCTTTTTGAGGATGGGCCATGGATATAATAGGAAAAATCTATCTGACCTTATCTAAAGGCCACTCATTCATCTTGGTGGCTACAGATTATTTCACTAAGTGGGTTGAGGCCGTCCCTATGAAGAAAGTAGATTAGGGTGATGTTATTAACTTCGTACAAGAACAAATCGTGTTTCATTTTGGGATTTCTTAAACGATTACAACAGACCAGGGGACAATGTTCACCAAAAGTGAATTCAAGGCCTTCACTGAGGAAAGTGGGACTAAGTTATTAGTGTCCTCACGATATTACCCTCAAGCAAACGGACAGGCTAAAGCTTCCAACAAGATCATCCTCAGAATTCTAAAGAAAACAATTGAAGAGAATCCTTGAGAATGGCATGAACAACTGGCCGAGACACCATGGGCGTACCGGACATCTAAAAGAGAAGCTATAGGCACGAGCCTATACATGTTAACATATAGGCACGAGGCCATTTTGCCTATGGAAATAGCAATTCCCTCATTACGCATTGCAAGTAGTCTAAGAAGACCATCTGCCAAAAATAATGAAGCCATGAAGAAAGAGTTAATCCAGTTAGATGAAATTTGCTTACAAGCACTCGATCATATGATCACCCAGAAGAAAGAAGTTTCAAGAATATATAATAAGAGGATAAGACGAAAACATTTTCAGGCAGGCGAGATCATATGGAAACTTGTGTTACCACCTGGTTCTAAGGACCAAGCACTTGGTAAGTTTTCACTTAACTGGGAAAGACCGTTCAAGGTAGATGAAGTAATTAAAGGGAACACGTACATGTTAGCTAGGATCGACGGAATTCCACATAGATGAGCTATAAAGGTAAATATTTAAAGAAATATTGGCCATCATTATAATAGGAAATCAATAAAGGACTTAAGGCCTAAAATGGCCTCCGGGCATACAAAACTCGCATAGTGAGAAAAAATGTTTTTTCTTTATTATCATGATTGAATTATGTTACAAGGAATAAAGAATAAACAAATAAAAAAATGTGTGTATTTATACATAAGCACACTATTTACAAAGGCTATATATGAGCTTCCACATTGATAAAGTCGAGTCCAGATTCGCAGAAAAGGTTTGGTGACGTGCAAGGACTGTTTCAAACTCAAACATAGCCTGAAGCTTAGTATCTAAAATAGTCCGTGCTTTATCTAGTACCTTAATAGCAACCTCCAACTCGGGTTCTACTGGACCGTCCTCAGCTTTAGCCTTCACTAACTCCTCTTCAGCCATGGTAAGCTGGCACCTCCAGTCTGCCACCTTAGCCCATAATATCTGAAGATTATTAATGTGGGGGGTAGTCTCCTGGACCTGGTCAGTAGCAGTAGTCATTCAGGTTTTGGCGGCTAAATATTCATCCCTCACTGCCTAATTGTTCTTCAAATATTCAGATAGGAGGGAGCATTCTTTGCGGTACCAGCTGACAATGCCATAACATGTTGGGACTTAGGCTTGCAGGAGCGCCAACTCAGACATGGAGATCGCCTTTGCCACAGCCTCGAGAGCTCAGATCATTTCCTCAAAATTTTATTCAAGGACGAGGAAGGGATCGTGGTTGAGTTGGAACTGGACGACCCTCTAAACATCTAATATAACGTCCGTTTTAAGGACGTGAATGCTGGAAAAGAGGGCATCTATAGTTATCGCTTCTAGTGTAGCCAGTTTACAAAGATAAAATAACATTAGCAAAAGACCAAAAAAAAACTAGCAGGAATGAAAAGGAAAAAAGTAAACAAATCTACACCTGAATTGGATCCACAAGCGCTTTGTCTTTGCTCATGCAAGAGGGGAGAGTTCGGGCAGACCGTGCTACCGAGAGCAAAGCTTTCTCCACACGGTCTGTCAAAGTGGAAGAACTAGCTTGACCCTATACTGAGCCACCCTGAGCAAAGACCAGAGTAGTCAGAGCATCACTCACAGACTTCATCTGCAACCCCTCAGAGCTCCTACCCCTTTAGATATTTGATAAGTGGAAGGAAAGGATCAGACTGAGTGGGGAGACCATCTGGGGGCCTAAGGTAGCAGTAGGGTCCTAGAGCCCAAGCTCCAGTTTGTTGCTTAAAGCGGCAGCAGCAGCTTCCCCTTGATCAAGAGCAGCCCTAACATCTTCTGGACTGCCTAAAGCTGTAGTAGATAGGACAACTCTCGAACCTTCATCACCTTCAGCCACCTGCTAGGTCACCTCCTGAGCAATTTCAATTAGGTCTATAAGTGTACGCTCGAGAGTGGTGGCGGCTTAAAAAAGGACCATTTAGAGATCAAGACGTTGGGTCTCTTTCTCCCCTTAATAAATTGAACTCATTCTTCCATCATTAGAGTCTACTGACAGGATCATCATCCATTAGTACTAATATATGCACCTCCCTTTTTTAGGTGTGGGGCCAATTTGGAGGGGGTAGAGGTAGGTTGGTTAAGCGACAGGGGCATTATCATCATTTTCCTCTTAGCCTCAAGAGAGAGAGATAGAGCTCGCTTCCTTTTGTCTAAAATATCTCCTCGATTGGGACGATTAAAGGAGCTCTTCTTGGCCTCGGACTTTTTAGAGACTGGGGGAACAGAAAGTCGAGAGGAAGCATTGTCTTGCTCCATCCCTTGGACCACAGTCCTTACAGAAGGGGCTATCAAGGTCTTAAAAGTGGCGGGGGCATCAATGTTGCCCTTAAAAAAGGTCACCAGTACATGGGAGTTTAAGAAAACAAATTGAAAAGGATAAAATTAAGACAGATGTAGAGGAAATACTTACCGGTGTGGCTCTTTATTATGCACCTTAAGCGCTGGGGCCACTATTTGTTAAAGCGAAGGCAAGCATCTCTATCTATAAGTTTCACCTTGCACTGCCTCTGAGTGGTGAGTGGAACGACTTTCTGATCGATAGCCCCTCTGTCCAACAGCTCCACGCTGATTTGGGGGGATAGGCCCTGAGGGATATACTAGCTTAATCCAAACTGGCCCACCACCAGTTGAGGATGATAAGACTCCAAGTATACTCTGAGAGACTTAGAGGAAGATCCAGTGTATAGCAGCCACATCTTCCGAGAAGTAGTGGTTGAAAGGAAGACTTTATCCCTCAGAAGGTTGGCAGGCTTGTTCTTCTTCTCCATCATGTACTCATACTAGGTGGGGAGGCGGTGATCGAGAATGTTGAAAGCTTTTAAGGTCCTCCCCAAAGACAAGCTTTGTTGATAGAAGAACTTTTAAAAGTTCTTTGATTCCACCAGCGGATGACCACCCAAGAGATAAGTGAATAGGTAGTTGGCACGGGAATCATCCAAGAAGGGCTCCCACTAAAAGTTAGGGAAGTAGGCTATCGTCCACAACTTTAAAAACTAGATAGGGCCACTGAAGTTGCTAAAGGGCTTCTTGATCAGCAACTGCCTCATACCATCATAGAGACGGCATAGAAACATAATCCCCAGGGTTATTTGATTGCCATAAAGTAGGGACTGGGTGATCTTTAGATGCAGGTACACAAGCTTCCCTCCCCTTGGGGCCAGGATCCATTGACTCAGTAGGATCTAAATGAAGACCAGGTGCTTTGGGGCAGTGACGGGTTCGGAGGCTGGTTTCTCAAAGAATAGCTCCATAATCTTTGTATAGGAGCCCGCGACCCTAATCTTACTCTCTAAGTTAGTAGGAAGGGCGGTATAGGAGTTGTGCTTCTCGGGGATTGCGTAGAAGTTTTCTTCCCCAGTAACGGGTAGCCCTAAGAATATGAAGACATCCCACAACTTGAGGGACATCAGGCTGAGCTTGAAGATGAAAGCATTGCAGCCCAAAGCCCAGAAACTAAGGAGAGTCATCAGAAGGTTTACAGGGATGTCAACATCGACCAGAGATAGTTGAATTAGGTCGTATAGACCCATCTCCTTCCACTGAGGTGCATGATCCAACTTCAAATGCTTCACCTAGTTTACCCAAGCACGAGGGAACTAGGGCTAGTTCCTGAGCTTTCTGCAAGATGACTCAAGGAAGGGCGAGGTCGTTCGAGCCAAGACCAAATTGCAAAGAGAGGTCAATGGCCATGTATTCAGTTGCATAGGAGCATTGACATTGGATAGGTTGGGAGAAATTATCAAATACTCGATGTCGCTTTTGTTGGAAATTTGGAGACTGCAAGGCGAAGTACTGGACAGAAAGGAAGCACAATTAGAGCACTTTTCAATAAAATAGAAGGGCTAAACACGAGAAGCAAGAAACTTACTAGAAAGATACTAATTCATGGAATGACGAACTCTCTTGAAAAGAAATGAACGATTATTAGAATAGGAAACTAGTATAAAGGAAAAAGGGGTTTTCCAAACCATAAAATACATACCGTTACGAGCCCGTCTAGTTAGTTTACTGGGTTTTGATAGTTGCCAGGGAATCTGACAGACTACCAGTGGAAGTAGAAGAAGGTACGGTGGCAAAAGAAGTAGACGAAGCCATTTGAGAATTAAGGTAGGAAAAATTTTAGCAGACTAAAGACTTGAAGTTCAAGAAACGGCAAAGAAAGCAAGAGAAGTGACCAGAATCTGAAAACTAGTTTATATCGGCAGAGGGTGCTCAAAAATCAAGCGACATTTTGATTTTTTTCAAACTACCATGTGGCTTACGTTAACAGCCATTGGCATACGGGGGGCATTATTTGGGCTAAATATGAAATGTCACTCAAATAGGTCATAAGGTTAGTTGGGTAGAGTAATTGAAACATTAGGCCCAATATAAACTAAAGAGGCCGACCCCGAAGCTCAATAAAGTCCACTACAAATAAACATACTGAAATATCGTCAGCTTTAAATATCAAATTGTTGGCACGAAGACATGATCCTAAGTAATGCGAAATCTATGCCCAAATAGTTTGTTGAAACGGGCTATTTATCAAAATGAGGGACCGTATCATAAGTTTCGCGGGATTCCTGATTCTTCGGTAGAACGTGCTAAGTCTTAAAGAGAAGGCTCCTGCTATCAGACACTATAAATAGAAAGAAGAAAAGCATAGAAACCCAATCAACACTTGATCAAGACGCGCATAATTTACATTTACTAGCCATTTTTAGTTCTTAGTTTTTAATCTGTAATTTTCAAACACTTCAATAAAATTAGACACTTGTTCTACAAAAGTTTACTATCTTTTTACATCCGAGCGAATTGTAGTAGGGGAACTCGGGACTCCTTTCGTTATCTACTGAGACCTGGTGTCTCTAGCACGCCTAATATTTGTTGTTCAACCACAAACAAAGAGTAAATTGAAATTCAATTTACAAATAATAGTAATGATTAATTAACTTCGTCAATTCTCACCTAGTCAAAAATAACTTAAATACGAGACCCTTTAATAAATTTGACATTCACGAGTCAGATCCCATCACAATCACAAACACAAACACGTGCCAATCTGCACCGAATGCATGATACCTACCCGTACCCTTAATTTGTGTCTATGTAGCAATGTACCGACAATTGTCCAGCTTCTATTAATGATTCGTTTGATGTCTTCAACTTGCCCATTATAAGGATAAACTAAGTTTGACCGTAGTACGTTTAGGAATCCAACATGTGCCTTACTGAGTTCTTGATTCCATGCTGTAATTAGACTTAATTAGTTTGTTGACAGCAAATAACAATATGTAATAATAAAATTTAGAATTATTTAAATTAATATAAATGCAAATTTATCGACACAAACCTTAATAAATATTTAGGAATATTTCATTTATTAAAAAACTTCAAAAGCAATGGTTATATTCATCCAAATGTAGCCTCCAGGCCAACCATTGCCACTCCATGAATAGTTTTACCATTACTTTATAGGATTTTTTTGGATTTAAGGGTTTTGGATGAAATCCTAGGTTTTAAGAAGGGGATTTCGAATTTCTGGACTGATTGAAAAGTTTAGACTGGTCTAAAGACTTGATTTGGCCTTAAGATACTTGTTGGAACTTGAACTTATGGTTGGGATATATGGACAATATGTGGAATTTTAAATTTTTGGGTGTTCAAATCTGAATTTTTGTAAGAACTTTGATTTGAATGATCTAGTTGTGTTTTGGCTTGATTATTGATTCCATTCAAAAGTTTGATTAGTAAAGATATTATGCCTACAGTTTCATTGGATTTGCAATTGATTTGGTTTCTAGTTTTGAACTCAAGATTTGTTAATGAGAAAAATGGCAAAAATATTGAAAATTTGAGAACTGGTTAAAAGGAGGCTAAATTAGTAATGTTTGAACTTGTAGGCTGAGGTTATCTATATGTGGGTGTCTGTATAGATTTGGAGCTCGATTTGGTACATTATGATCTCCCTTCTTACACGAGAGGTGGAGCTAACTAAGGGTTCTAGTTTTCTTTATTCTTGACCACAGACTAGTGTGAATATAATTGAATTCGAATATTATTATATGGCTTTAATATGGATATTGGTGTGTGGAGTAAGTTTGTTCTAACTATTACTATGTGTGGTGTATTGTACTCTAGCTGAGTTGGATTATCTTGTGGATTATGTTTTTTTTTTTCCTTCACTAGCACGTGGTAATGGTACATGACTCTGAACTGTTGTACCTATGACCGAGTGGTAGGAGGAGCATGTGACCAATATCACCTAGTCCACTTTACTAAACATACTTGTACGTGGCCAAACAATGGAAGGTGTTGGGGTTAATGTCATTAATTTGAAGCCTAAAAGCTTTCAAAAGGTATACTCTCTACGGTTTTTTTTATAAATTGCTTCTAACTACTTTATCAAATCAAGAAGATAGTTAAATTTATTAATTGTCTAAAAAAGAAAGAGATTCCCTAACTCACTCTTATTAACTGTATCATCTTTGAAAACACTTTCTCTCTCATGTAACTTTTAACTATCTACTTGTCAAAAATGGTAAAAGAGTAAAATTGGAAGAAAATCATTAATGATCTAGTTTTTAATACAACTCATATTCATAAATTAATAAGTAGAGTAACAAAATTAATAATAATTAGTGATTCTGCATAACAAGTAAAGGGTATTTTAATCCTTTTTACCATTGAAATTCCTTTGACTTTCTCCCCTAAACTAAACTAAAATTTTAAAAAAAATTTTGAATCACTTGAAATTAATTCTTTACAATGGCCCTTAACAAAAATTTTCCCATATAATAATTGCCCCCAATTACCAACTTTGCACCAACCTTTACTTATCATTATATCTATCCACAATCAAACTCCATCACAACAACATACTGCACTACATGTAAGCTAAATTATAATTTAAATTAGTTCAAATGAGCATTCACGTTCCCATACTAGAGGTCAACCATTCTGATAATGAATTAATACTTTCAGCAAAAAGTAAAAACAAAATGAAGCTGACTCAAACAATAATAAAGATGTTTTTTAATATGCTAGATGAACAAAATTTAACTGAACCCAGAAAAATTAAAATCAATGCAAACATTCTAAAGACTCATTTTTCTTCTTTCTTGCCTCAGAAGCCTTGGTCTGTACAACAGAAGACCAAAATTAAATATATCAATGTGAAGACCAAAGTTAAAATATATCAATGTACAGAGACATTTAAAATTACAAGCTATTAAATTTACCTCCTTTGCGCCATGAATCTTCTTTTCCCTATTCTTTCGCTCCTTGAGTTGCTTCCTGGACTTCTTTATGCTAGGTAGCGAGTCCATTCTGCCACCTAAAAACAAGATTCCAAGTGTATTAAAACAGAACAAATCATGCAGTATAGAAAGAAAATAATAACAAAAGAATTGGCAACCAATAAAACTGTTAACAAATTCAGCAACTAATTCGAAAGAATACCAAGTATTAACAATAAATAAAAAGAACAGGTATTAACAATTGTAGCTAGCTAACACCATTGAAATGATAAACACACGCTAGCGTGGAGAGACGCAGCCAATCCTCAAAGAGAGAAAATGGAGGAGAGGGAAGAAACCTTTGTCGAGCTGAGCTTAATATGGAGGCTATATGGAATCTGATAGAACAAAAAATGCGTTGGTACCTATCTTAAATATCTTTCTCCACTCCGTTGCCCTAAAAGCAGAATATCTTGCAACTCCTCATTTGAAATTGAAACCTCTATTCTGGATTCAATCTTACGGCAGACAATCTATTTTTGCGAGAATCGCAGTTTTGGCATTATCAAAGGGATTAGAGGTTTCTCCTTATTTATTAACTTATATAAAATGAGAAATAATAACTATAAAAAATAGTTGGATAATTAATGCCAACAAAAATTTCTCTTTCTCCCATATATATATATATATATATATTGGGATATTCAAATAAACTTAATTTAAAAAATGTATTAGTGAAATTATGTAATTTTCATAAAAAATAAAATATAAATTGTTCGTCATGAAGAACAAACACCAAGTGTGACAGAGACGCTGAGTTTCAATTGATAACAAAAGGGTCTCGGGCTCCCTTATTACAGTTCACTTGGATATTAAAGATACACAAGGCTTTGGTAGAATAAGGGTTTGATTTTTATTGAAATGCAAAATGTTATAAATCTAGATTAAAAGAAAAACTAATTAATAAAACTAAAGGCTAAAGAGGTAAAAATGTGAGTCTTTGATTGAGTATTGACTGACTTTCTTTTGTTTCTTCATCTTCTATTTATAGTGTTAGAGTGGTGATAGCCTCTCCCTTAAGACCTAAAACATTTTGCCAAGAAATCAAGAATCTCACGAAACTCATGGCACGGTCTTTATTTCGTGTTCTTTAATTTTGGTAATCAACCCGTCTCACCAAAATATTTGGGCACGATGTCTATGGATTTCGAAGTTACTTGGGATCATGTCTTTATGCACCAACGGTCTAATATTTGTGACTAGCCAGATTTCGACATGTTTATTGTATCATCACTAGTACAAAAATAATTTTTTATAACAGTTAAAAATAACTTTTTACAGTAGTTAAATAGACGATGTTGTTCCAGGGGATGTAGAATGTCCCATCTTTCTACATCGGTTATACACCCGATGTAAAAACTAAAATTTTTACATTGGTTATAAAGCAAATGTTGAAAATTATATACAAAAAATTTAAAAAAATTTACCTAAAACTTTTTACATCGGTTGAACTGCCAACTAATGTAAAAACTTGAGATTTTATATCAGTTGTTACCATAACTGATTTAAAAAATATTATATTCTACAACAATTGTGGTAATAACCGATATAAAAAGTATTTAATTTTTATACTATATTTATTTTATCGATTTTATCCATTCATGTGCATAAAAATTGCCAAAGCCAAATTAGACAACTCAATTCATTTACAATTGTCTATCAAGTATTTATCAACTATACAAAATTATTTAACTATTAAAAAACTAACAATTGTCTAAATTGTGTCAACTATCAAAATTAAAACTAGTCTAAAACTAACAAAAAACCTCACAAATTCTCCACAAAATAGGTTGTCCAATGTATGCGGATGTCTTCAATTTCAACTTTAGGAAATGCATCTAAATTTTCAAACATCTAAATTTTGATTGACAAAATAGGCGTATTAATCAATCTCAAATAACATAATAAAATAAAATTTTTAAAAATATATTTACCTCTTTGTAAATTCAGTCATTCCCAAAGTAATGATATTGAGCATATGTCTCATGACATATAGACCACACAAGTTTATCTTCACCGATTGTCTATAACTCTGTATAAGAACAAATCATAAAAAATCAGTAAGAAATTTTAATAGTTGAACATATTAATAAAATATAGCATCACCTTTGGCTCGATCCACGTGGGATCTTTGAGCTCATGTCCATGCTTTTGTAAGACTACATTTTGATATGTTATTATTGCCCTATGATCAAGATCACTAAGTTAATAAATAATATATTCAGAAAAAATTAAATTAGATAGTTTAGCAAAAGTATTCTTGTAAGTCTATCATGTTATTCATTTCTTTCCCAAGTATATAATGGAGGGAGTATAAAAAGACAACAGTGTTGATCTTCATTAAAAGAACAAATAATTGCCAATGTTCCCTGCTAAATATGATACGAGTTAAAATAAATTCATATTGAAAAAAACTATTAATTATAAATTGATTCTTACGAGTACACATATTGAGCCATAAAAAGGTCCTCTTTGACTTCACATATTCTCTGTTAGAGGTATTCGGCCCTTAACTTTGAAGTATTACCTTTCTCTGTCATGTGATAAGAGTAAAGGAATCCAAACTTATCACCTTTGCCCGATGTAATGCATAAACGATGAAGGTACCTACAACAATGCAGTTATATTGGTTTACTAAACTTGATGATTAAGTTTAATTGCAACAATGCAATTATATTAAGAAAAGCATACTTACAGCATAAATAGTTTAATGTATGGTATGGTAAGCTGATTATTTGACAAAAGTTGAACCAAATCTTCCCGTTCAATTGTCACTATCATGTCTTTCTTACCCACAACCTTCGAATCTATTTCTAAATTCTTGAATTTGAATGATGAATCATATGCTATTAAGATCATTCGTTGATGCGGAGTTAATGAGGGTTGTGGAAGTTTCGTAAGATTTGGTGAGGAAAGCTTCTACATAATAAAAGGCAAGGAATGGCTAATAAGAACATATATTAGGAAAGCTGTTATATAATAAAAATTTATGAAATTTTGTACCACAGCTTGAACCATATTCACAAGTCTCTTGGCTATAGGATAAAATTGCCAACAGCTTCAACCACAGTCTTCACCTCATTAGTAGGGAATAGAACCAATGTATCTGACACTTTTAGATCTGCAACACCACTCTTACTTAATCATCTTGAATTTGCTTGTGGTGGATGGTTAGCCCTAAGTTGTAGATGCTGCTAAGGCAACCAAGCATCTATCAGGATCTTCTAGAAATATCTCACACAATTCACTAATAGTATCACCATAAGGATGCTCTAACACATGCTCAAGAATATTACTCCCTTTTATACTGTGAAATCCAAGAGATGTATAAACTGGTTCAACAATTGTCTCTTATTGTGAGTTCATCATGCTCATCATCTCCTCCTTCATTTTCTCTTTCATTTGTAGAAGCCGGGCTACAAATGAAGCTTCAAACTCATTCTTAGTTTGTTGCCTTACAGTGGATATCAATGTATCAAGCTCTTCTCTAGTCACTACACCTCCTGAATTAGGAGGTGCAGGTGCTCCAAAGTAGTCCTTAATGCCTACACTATATCCAACGCCCCTCACATGACCCAAATGCTTTAGTTTGCCTGTAGCAATTGCTAAGATATCATTTCTGTCCTCTAGAATAAAGCTTCCTTGGGCTTGTTTCTCCTTAAGAGCATCCTGTAACATAAAAATAATAATATTAATTAATAATGTATACAATTGTATAGAAATTTAAAGGGACAAGGAATAATAATTTTACTTACAATCCTCTCAGCAATCTCACTTGCTGTCTCACTTGTATAGCCTCTTTTCTTGTACTGATGTCTATATCTCCATTTCTCCTCTTAGGAGACAAGTGATGGTGGAGAAAAGGAGTATGAAAGGATCAGACCTAGCTTCTTCTTCTCTCTTCTTTTATTTCTCTCCCATCATATATCATCAGCTATAGTATAACCTCTATGAGATAGGGGGTGAAAGCATTAATTTTGCCGAGCAATTTTTTGCCCTTTAGCTCAGTTTTACTGTTAAGAAATTGAATTTTAGATTTTATAGTTGAAGTAAATCTAAATAAAACGTAAATCAATAAAAAATCAACAGACTAAAGCTTTTTCAGAAGTTTGAATCCTAACAAATTCTTCCTAGGTATCTTCATCAAGGAACTGGTATGTATCAAGAGGATTAGGACGAGCTTGACCTTTTGGCACCTCGACAAAGATATATCTTCTAGCAAGATCAGTCTTAAAATTTCTTCGACGTGTTCCACAATAAGAAATCAACTTGTGTCGACAATCTTGATTAGATGGAACATCGTATGTGAGCTACAATAAAGACATAAGATAATAATCAATAATTGCCCAATAATATATAACCATAAAAAAAATTTTAATTTTTAATTATTTACCTGAATACTTTCCTAAATCTTTTCCTTCACACGTTCTGACACATCAAGCTAGTCTTCAAATACAATAAGAGGCTTGGTACGCGATAGGAGGCCAAGAAAACTAACAAACTTGGCTTTATATGGCCCTATCGGATTCCATCTCTAGTCAAATTGAATTGGTAACCTACGCCCAGCACTCCTACTTAAAGTCAGATCTCTCAATCGTGTACCACGTCTCCCCCTCCTCAAGACTGGCTCTGACTCGACTCCTCACTAGAGGTACCCTGACTCAACTCCCTACTAGGAGCAACATCATCAATGATTAGCTTGTAGTGGGCTGGCTCTGAGTGTTATCACTTTGATTCTCCATATTTCTATTATTAAATAAATGAAATAAATTAAAAAAAATCAAAGATAAGATAATTAAGAAAAACAATCTCGCAATATAAATTTAATTAAACTAAATTAACATACTTTAATTTCAAAACTAAATTCATATAGGGATATCTCCCATATCCCTTCATGGTGTTCACTTCTTGTAGCATATTCGTCATCTACTTCATCTACCACATCCAAAATTGGTATCCCTAATGAGAAGGTATGGGTTTTAGAAATATCAAAATTTGATTCATATTGTCATCACTATCAATCACCCTTTTTCCTTCAAGTGTTATTGACCAATTTTTATTTACTGGATCCGTGACATAAAAAACTTATTTAGCTTGGTCTGTGATAATAAATGGCTCATTGAAAGTTAGTTTTTTAAGATTAACCATTGTAAATCCTAACTTATCAGCACGAATACTGTTGATGTCAACCTATTTGCATTTGAAAACAAGAACTCTAAATTTTATATAATCAATCTCCCAAATCTCTTCAACAACTCCAAAATAAGTCCTGGATGCTAGTCTAAGTTTCTTATCTTTTGAACTAGAGAAGTAAATGGCTTCAGCCATTATCATAACTCTACTATTTTGCACCGTACTCTTCTCATCTAAAGACTTTTTATAAAAGGACACCCATTAATATCATAGGCACTCCAACATATAACATCCAAGTTAAGACCTCTAGCCAACCATTTAACTGTATTAGAAACACTACTTTCATTCAAATTTTTTTTACTTGAACCAGTCTACAAAAGTTCTATTGTGCTCTTTCAACAACTTTTATTCAGTCATTCTCATTCGATAATTTTCTGCCTTTAGAAGTTCTTTATAAGAAGATATGTAGTCTTTAACTTCATCAATATTATTCAAGATATATAAATGTACTTCTTGTAATTCATCATGATTCATGCTCTTTACTGATACTCCATGTGTGCCTTGACCATATTGCCTTTCCTCATGACAAGATTTAAGAAGTCCAATTGATTCTGTACTTGACAAGTAATCATAACAAAACTCTATAGCTTCTTTAGCAACATATTTCTCAACTATCAATGCTTCAGGTCGATATGGATTCTTGACATACCCTTTCAGTATTTTCATGTATCTTTCAACTGGATACATCCATTGCAAATAAACAAGACCGCACAATTTTACCTCTCTTACTAAATGCACTATTAAGTGAACCATAATGTCAAAAAATATAGGAAGAAAGTGCATCTCAAGTTGGCACAAGATAGTACAAGCTTTTTATTCTAACTCTTCTATTTTATAGGGATCAATAACTTTACTGCATAAAGCATTAGAAAAGAAACAAAGTCTAGTCATTGTTCAGTCTCAATCTTCTTTCAATATGCCTTGAATAGCCAAACATAATAGCTATTGCATCAAGACATGCCAATCATAAGATTTTAAGTTTATCAGTTTCAACTCTTTCACAGATACAAGCTTCATAATATTTGAAGAATATCCCAAAGGAACTTTGATTCCATGTAAACACTTACAAAAACTTGTGTTTCTCAGATTTGCACAATGTATGAGAGGCTAGGGGATAATAAGTTCGTTTACCTTTTAGTCTTGGGTGTAAGTCTTCTAGTATTCCCATTTCTTTCAAATCCAATCTTGCATTCACACTATCCTTGGTCTTACCTGGTATGTTCAGAAGCATTCCAATAATACTATCACATATGTTTTTCTCCACGTGCATAACATCAATACAATGCCTCACTTTAAGATTGTGCCAATATGGGAGGTCAAAAAGATAGATCTTTTTTCATATGCTTTTTGCTTCAGTATTCTTTTTAGTCTTACCGAAGACAATATTAAATTTTTCACCTGTTCATACACTTAATCCCTAGTCAAAGCATCTAGAGCATCATTGTGCTCTTAGAGACCATGAAAAGCTTTCTTTAATTTATGATATGAGTGGTCTCGTATAAGAAACCTTCGATGGCCAAGGTAGACTGTCTTCTTTCTATGTTAAAGTTGATGGTAGTTTGTGCTTTCTTAACAAATTGAACAAGCTTTATGACCTTTCACACTATAACCAGATAAATTTTGATATGCAGGAAAATCATTTATAGTACAAAAGATTATAGCATGTAACTTAAAATTCTCCTTCCAATTTACATCAAATACTTCCACACCTGCCTCCCACAACACTTTCAAATCTTCAATCAGAGGCCTTAGGTAAATATCAATATTATTTCTAGGTTTTTGGTCCCAAAATCAATATAATAGCATCATGTACTTTCATTTCATGCACAACCTAGTTGATAGATTGTAAATCACCAAAAGAACAGGCCATAAACTATGTATACTACTAAGGCTATCATAAGGATTCATTCTATCGGTAGAAAGTTTGAGCCTCAAGTTCCTTGGCTCATTGCCAAATTTAGGAAGCAATTGATCAATTTTATTCCATTAAGAAGAATCAACTGGATGTCAAAGTTTTCTATCAGATATCCTCTCATTTGCATGCCTCATCATGTTCTTCACATCATTAGTATTTGCAAACAAACACTTGAACCTTGATATAATTGGAAGATACCATAAGACCTTAGTAGGAGCCCTTATCTTTTTACATGTTGCCTCATATTTCGGACACTTCTCCTCCCCTTCAAGCTCTTTTTTGTACAACCACAATCATTAGGACATGTGTGCATTTTTTATACTTCATACCCATTGGACACAAGATCTTCTTGGCATCATAATAATGCTTTGGTAGTGCATTGCCTTTCAAAAACATTATCTGAAGTAACTCTAGCAACCATGTGAAACTTAGGTTTCTCCACCTAGCTTTTGCCTTTAAGGTAACCAGTTTTAACACCCCTGATAACAAACTAAAATTAGTGTACCTTAGGTATAGAGGCTTCTCTACGTTGATGCACAAGTTATCATACATATGTGCTCATTCAAAAGCATCTTCCCCAACATCACAAATTATGTTCTCTAATTGATTTTCATTCATATCTACTTTATTCATCAAGATTATCAACTTCCACATATTGAGATATGTTACTATAATTTTCTAATCATTCACTGTGCTAAATCTATATCATATAATTTTTGCAAATCCCATCACAAAGTAAGTGCTCTCTTATTTTAGTAGTACCTAGTCTCCTTTCATTCAAACAATAACATAAGGATAACAGAACCTTGCACTATTATCAACAGTATTTTTCTTAGCAAATTCCAAAAATTTTTTCACCCCATTATTATACTCGTCACTCATTCGTTTAGCATTCATCCAACTATGATCTATGTGTCACTTTCTAAAGAATATAACTAATGTTATTACCTTTAAACTATTTTAAGAAACTAAATTCCTAATTAAGATTTAAAAATTTTTTGGCAGAGTCTCCCCTAAAAATTTAATCTCCTAAGACTTTTAAAAAAAAATTTACAAGAGAAAATTGACAATTTTAAACCAAATAAACGATCACATTCAACAACTTGAGGCCTTATGAAGCCACTAACAACACTCCTAGCAATAATCAATATCATTAAAAATTAAATTTAAGCAATTTAGAGGAAAGAATGAATTTTAAAAAAATTTGACAGAATCTCCCCTAAAAATTGGACTTCCCAAGAGTTTTAGAAAATTTTACATGAGAGAATTGATAATTTTAAATCAAATAAATGATCACATGCAACAACCTAAGGCCTTATGAAGCCACTAATAGCACTCCCAACAACAATAAATACTATTAAAATCTAAATTTAAACATTATAAAATCTAAAAATTCATATGCAAAAAAACTAAGAGACATACCTGGGTAGTAGCAGTAGCAGCAAAGGCTCAGCACTGAGTAAGAAGGGGAGAAAGACTGGTAATAGATAGATAGGGAAAGGTACTGAGAAGGGGGAGGGGGTTGGGACAAGAAGGGGGCTGGGACGAGGAAGGGGAGTGGAGAGCCGAGTGGGAGGGGGCAGTAAGAGGGGGGAGGGTGAGGGTGATGCTAAAAGGGGGGAGGGGGAGGAAATAAAGGAGGAAATGAGATAAAGAGAATGAGTCGAAGCAAAGTAAAAGAAAAATGAAGGGAAGGAGACAATGTAAGTTTATATGAGAGGAAAAGGATGGGTAATTAAAAAAAGTTTTACACCGAGTGAACCCGGTGTAGAAATACACTTTCTACATCGAGTGATGTATTTTCTATATTGGGTGGCATCACTAGATGTAAAAAGTATATTTTTTACATCAAGTGGCCCTTCACCAGATGTAAAAAATAGAGATTCTATATCAAGTGCCACCCAATGTAGAAAGTATATTTTTATATCGGGTGGCATCACTCGATATAGAAACTATACATTCTACATCGGGTGAAGCCACCCGATGTAAAATCTATATTTTCTATATCGAGTAAAGGGCCACTCGATGTAAAAGCTGTTGAGTACTTTAACATAATTATAAAAATGCCATCGCCTTAACTTTTACACTGTTTCCTTCCAATCGATGCAAAAAGTACCTCGTAAATTTCATATTTTGTACTAGTACGTGGCCTTTATTAAGCTTCAAGGCTAACCTCTTTATTTAGATTGGGCTTCACTCTTTAATTACTCAACCCAACTAGCCCTGTGATGTATTTAAGTGATGGTTCATATTTTAGCCGAAACAATGCCCCCCGCATGCCAGTGGCTGATAATCGTAAGCCACATGAAACGTTTAAAAAAACTAAAACATCGCTTCATCTTGAGCACCCTTTGTTAATATAAACTTATTTCTTTTTATGGTCACTTTTCTTGCCATTTCTACCATTTCTTGACATTCAAGCTTTTGCCTCCCTTGCTCCAATCTTCCCCTTGCTCATAAATAGCTTCCTCCACTTCTGTTGCTGTCTCTATTACTGCTTTATCTTCCACCTCCACTAAAAGTTTGTCGGATTCCCTAGCCACTATCTGAAATCCTGTTACATCACTCAGAAGATTAGTAATGGTATGTATTTAATTGTTAAAAACTCTTATTTCCCCTGGATTTAGTCTCATTCTAATATTTCTTTATTTTTATTACAAGAGAATTCTTTATTCCACGATTCTATCGCTTTATAGTAAGCTTTTTACTACTCTTGTTTAGCCCTTTTATTTTATTAAAGAAATATACTAACTATTCATTATTTTTTTATTACTTCTCCTTGGAGTTTTTAGATTCCTAACAGGAGCGATGTCAAGTACCTGACCATTTCTCTTGCTTGTCTAAAGTAACTGCCCCCACCTAGCCAAATTTATAACTGCTGACCTCAGTCTGTAACTTGGTCTTGACTGGACGACCTCACTTTCTCTTAAGTCATCTTGCAAAAAGTCTCCTCACGCTTGAGTTAACAAGGTGAGACGCTTGAAGCAGACCTATGCGCATTAGTGGAAGGAGGTGGGTCTCTACGACCTTATCTAGCTTTCCTTAGCCAATGTCAACATCTTGATAGACCTACTGATGGCCCTTCTAAGTTTCTAGGCTTCGGGTTGCAATGCCTTCATGTTTAAGCTGAGTCCTATGCCCATTATATTATGAGACATTTTCATGTACTTGGGGATGTTTGTCATTAGGGAGGAGAACTTTTACACAATCCTCGAGAAACATGACTCCTATATCACCTTCTTAGTTGAATTGAAGAGCAAGATTAGGAGTGCTAGCTCTTACATAAAGATTATAGAGCTATTCTTCGAAAAGTCAATTGACGAGCCCATTACCCTTGTAGAACACTTAGTCTTCATTTGGATCATGCTGAGCCAATAGATCCTGGCCCTAGGGGGTGGGAAGCCCGTGCAACTGCACTTAAAGATTACCCAGTCCCTCCTCTATGGCAACTAGATGGTCCTAGGGACTATATTTTTATGCCATCTCTATGATGGCATGAATGAGTCACTAATGAAGAAGCCTTTCAACAACTTCTATGGGCTCATCTGGTTCTTAAAGTTATGGATGACGGCATACTTCTCTCTTCTCTGTTGGGAACCTTTCCCTGAAGATTCCCACACTAACCACCCCTTCACCTGCCTTTTGGATGGTCATCCTCTAACCGAGTCAAAGAACTTCTTCAAGTTCTTCAGTCAGTAGAGCTGGTCCTTTTAAAGGATCTTGAAGCCTTTCAGTATTCCAGACCATTGCCTTCCTACTTAGTATAGACATTTAGTAGACTGGAAGAATAAGCCCGCCCCACTGTTGAGGGATGAGGTCTTCTTCTCAACTAGCACCCCTAGAAAGATGTAGCTGTTGCACACCAGCTCCTCCTCTAAGTCTCTAAAAGTCTACTTAGAATCTTATCATCCTTAACTAGTAGCAGGCCAGTTTGGACTGAAACAGTGCATCCCTTGGGAGTTATCCCCCTAAATTATTATGCAGTTATTGGACTGGAAGGTTGTCAACTAGATAGTTGTCCCACACACTGCCCAAAAGTAGTACAAGTTAGAGCTTATAGATAGAGATGCCTGCCTTTGCTTCAATAAATAGTGGCCCCAGGGTCTTAGGTTCTTAATAAAGAGCCATACTAGTAAGTATTATTCCCTATGTTTATTCTTTATTTTACCTTTTAATATAGTCTAACCTATTTTTGAATTTTTATAGGCCGTGATTGAATGTAATTGCACATGCTAATGAACTTCTTGAGGGAAACATCGATGCTTCCACTGCTTTAGAGACCTAGACAACCCCTTTGCTAAAGATCAATATCCAAGGGATGGAGCAGGATGATGCATCCTCCCATGTCTGAGTCTTAAAGAAGCCCGGGCTAATAAGACTCACTCCTTAAGTCATCTAGATAAAGGAGATGGACTTGACAAGAGGAAGTAGGCTCTATCTCCTTTGCTTGACCCCAAGAGGAGGAAGAAAACAATGCCTCCTCTCATCAATCAACCTTCCTTCACTCCTCTTTCAGTCGGACCCACTTCTCAAAAGGGAAAGCACATGTATAAGTGCCAGCAAATGATGGTCTTGTCAGTAAAAATTTGATAACAGTAGGGTGAGTCCCCTTTACCATGGAGGGGTGGAGACTCAACTTTTGGATCCCTAGTAGTTACTTCCATTGCCGCACCTGAGCCCATATTGAACTATCAGGTGCTTACCTCTTTTACAATCCTTACAGCAATCCCCAAGGATCCATTAGAGGTTGCTCGAGATGTGGCCCAAGAGGTGATGGAGGATACAGAAGACCTAGGGGTCACCATTAAGGTTTAAGGAGCTATGTCTGCCATAACCCTAGGTGGTATTGGCGGTCTAAAAGACCTTAAGGCTACTATTAGCTAAAAGAACATTTTCACTGTAGCCCTGAGTGGTGAGTTGGGGCTTGAGGCTAATGACGTTCAAGATCCTGCATTTACTAAGGCCCCAATGGTGATTCCCCCTATCAGCTTGGTCTTGCCCACTAACACGGCAAGCACCCTCGAGGTTGGGGATTCTGTAAGGTCTTTAGAAGGATCTTAGGTAGCCACTGTTGCTAGTCTCGCAGCCACTGGTATTCTAACCTTAGAGAATGCGATAATTGCCCTAGCCTCTACTCAAGGTATCTCAGTTCATGGCCAAACTAATTCCTTCACACCTGTAGGCTGTGTAGAGAAGGCCTTGCGATTAGCTGCGCGATCCACACATACCCTCCCTATTCCATAGGTAAAGACGAAGCACTCATGGATCCGAATCAGGTATTAGCCTATTATAACCTGTTCTTCTTATCCATTTCTTTTTTTTTCTCATCACTAACCTTACTTCTTCTTTCTTTAGCTTGCTTCAATGGAGGTGATTCCCACTAATGCCCTTCTAGCCCACATTTGCATCCCTAAAATAGATATGGTGTTTGACGTTTAGAGGCTCATTCAGTTTTAATTCAGCCAAGACATACTCTTCATCCCTAAGTAGAATTATGAGGAGATGATTCAAGCCCTTGAGGCTATGAAGAAGGCAGTATCTATGCTTGAGCTAGTGCTCCTTTACACTCAAGTTCTAATGTGTTACAGCATTATCAACTACTGCTGCAAGGAGCTCTCACTCTTTTCAGATTACTTGAAAAATAATTGGTCCGTAAGGGATAAGAACCTCACTTTCAAGACCTGGATGACTGCTATCAATGTTCGGGTCTAGGAGATTGCTCCTGGTATGGACCATCTTCAGGCACTACGGGCTAAGGTGGCTGACTTAAAGCACTAGCTAGTAGTTGCTGAAGAAGATTTGGCACGAGCTGAGCTAAAGAGGGTCCTATTGAGTTTAAACTGGAGGTCACGAATAAAGCCCTAAACGATGCATAGGCCATCTCAAATGAAAAGCTTTACTCAATGCTTAAATTCAAGACAGCCCTTAGTTAACACCAGACCCTATTTGATGAGCTGGACTCGACTTTAACGACATGGGAGACCCTCCAGACTTATTGTAAATAGTGGACATATGTATTTTTATTCTTTATTCTTTGATTTATACTATATGTCCCTTCTAACATAATTTTTATAAAATAAAGAGAAAAATTCTTTTCTATTATTGTATGGCCTGAGGCCATTCTAGGCCTCGGGTCCTTTATTCCTTCATTCTTCAAGCTATATTATAGTAACAACTAATATTTCTTTAAATATTTTTCATATATAGCTCGTCTATGTAGAGTCCCATCAATGCTAGATAATACATATGCGTTTCCTTTAAGCACTTCACTTACTTTGAACGGTCCTTCCTAATTAGTTGAAAATTTGTCAAGCATTCGGTCGTTAAAACCAAGTGGTAACACAAGTTTCCACACGAGTTCATCCACCTAAAAGTGTTTCTTTTTTTATTCTTTTGTTATATATTCTTGAAACTTCTATCTTCTGGGTGATCATATGATCCAGCGCTTGTAAATGTATTTCATCTAATTGAATTAACTCATTCATCATAGCCTTATTATAGTCCTCAAACAATCTTTTTAAACTGTTCATGACACATAAAGAAGGGACTACTATTTCTATAAGTATAATGGCTTCATGCCTGTATGTCAACACATACGGGCTCATGCCCGTCGCTTCTTTCTTTAACGTCTAGTATGCCTATAGTGTCTCAAGCAGTCATACGTGCCATTCCCTAGGGTTCTCCTTAATTGTCTTCTTTAGAATTCTAAGGGTTATTTTGTTATAAGATTTAGCTTGCCCATTTGCTTGAGGATAATATGGCGAGGATGTCAATAATTTAATCTCACTTTCCTCGACAAAGGCTTTGAAGTTACTTCCTATGAACATTGTTCCTTTGTATATTGTAATCATCTGAGGAATCCCAAATCAAAACACAATTTACTCATGTACAAAGTTAATAACATCATCTTGTTCCACTTTCTTTATAGGGATGGCCTCTACCTATTTTGTAAAATAATTTATAGCCATTAATATGAATGAGTGGCCCTTGGATGAGGCCAGATAGATTTTTCCTATTACGTCTATAGCCTATCCTTGAAAAGGCTATGGTTTGATAATTAGATGTATGTCTGATGTTGGCACCTATTATGTTAGCTTGTTAGTCTGGAACTTCTTGCATCTTCTAGCATATTCAATACAATCTTTAGTCATTAATGGCCAATAATATCAATGCCTTTGCACCAGCCACTACATCTTTGGCCCTGACTTGTAAGCCCAACACACTCCCTTATACACCTGCCTTAAGACCTTCATATATTGAGTGAAGGCTTAACACTTAAGTGTTGGGCAAGTATCCTCCTTCTGTAACGATATCATTGGTTGGGATCTTGTAGATAACTTTTGAAATCATCTTGCTAATCCCGAGCTAACCCCTACGAGATCGCATTGCATTATACTGTTAAACCATACTAAGAGACTGAAGGATGTTCTTTCTGTTCCACTATAATTATCTTCCTGGTAAGTTCAGGTGATAGCCTTAGCCCTAATGCTATTTGAGCCAATTCATTGGCCTCTCAATTTTGAGCTCGAGGAACATGAGTTAACATTATGATTTCAAACTCTTCCACGATCTAAAAATCCCCAACATAATACATTAGTAAAGCCGGGCTTGTACACTTATATTTGCCAGTTAATTGTTTGATGACTAACTAAGAATTCCCTTCTATGACAACATCACTGGCTTTCATTTCTTGAAGGATTTCAAGCCCTGTGAGTAGTGCTTTGTACTCAGCTTGATTATTAGTACATTCAAAATCTAATTGAAGAGATAATATAGTTTTCACCCCAGTAGGAGAAGTTATTACTATCCCAGCCCTAAATGTTAGTTCGGTACTAGACCCATTGTAACATCCTAAATTTCTTAATCCTAAGTTTAGATTTTAATTGAGTATGAAATGGAAGTTAGTGTGGGATTAGAGATTCGGATGATTAATTGGTATTTTAACTTGTTTATGTGTTGTAAGAACAGATATAGGTGATAGAAGTGCATTTTAGGTCAAATCAAGTGCACATGGTGAGAATAAATCTCACTGTGCCATACGCCATGGCTTGTGCTGCATGCACCTCTGTACATGGATCAGAAAATCACTTCTTAAGTCGTCAAAATTTTAAAGGAGTAAAATTTATAAACATATGAGATAGAGAGAGGAGAAAGGCTGAGGAGGTAAGTCAAGTTATTTTAGAGTAGTAGAAGGTGATTCAAATCTGTAACTTGTCAAGTAAGCTACATATAACTGTTACCTTCCATTCTACACAAATTTCTCTAAAAAGTTAGAGGAAAATTAAACCGGTGGAATTTGAGGGGTTTGATTCTTGCCCAATAGTAATAAAAAGGTTCTCAGAAGTTAAATTAGAGCTTTGTGACTGGTTTAGAGCTGGATGGTAGAGCTTTGAACCTGTAAGCTCAATTTTAGCCTTTAGAGAGAGAAAGTTAAGGTAAAAATCTAATTTAAGTGAAATAAGACCCGGTTAAGGTGATGTAAAGTAGTAATTGAGTAGTCATGAACTTAGAATGGATAAATGGAAAAGAATTTATGAATGAATATAGCCTTAAATAGTAAAAATGAGTTTTTGGTCAAAATGGACCAAATGACTAAAATGTGCCAAATGTGTTCAGATTGGCATATTGGATGCGTGAGTGGAGAAAGGAAGCTTGAGATAAGCTTGTGTGATAGTTGAAATTTATGGGTAACCTTTCTACTAACAGAAGGGTTGAGGTAACTAAATAACTTCCTTTGTTTTACTGTTTACTATAACTGTTTGTTAGTATGCTAAACAGTGTATGAAACAATTTTAAATTGAGCATATTTTATAGCATTGACTGATTAATGTGTGAAATGGCTTTTGGTTGAAATAAGCATGGAAATATTGTTTTGTAATGAAAAGTATTATATGTTATGTGTAAGAAAGTTTCAAACGGTAAATAGGAACCTTAAATGGTTCAAGAAAGCATAATCATAGAGGTGGGAGTTCACCCAAGTGTAGGAGATGAAAGACCATATGGAAATATTTCCTTAGTACCCGGTAAGGTGCGGTGTTGGAAACAATTCTCCTTAGTGCCTTAAAAGGTGTGGTGTTAGAGAAGATCTCTTTAGTGCCTATTGAGGTACAGTGCTAGAGATGAGAGACTCCTTAATATCTTTATAATATGGTGTTGGAGTCAATAACGCCCCATCGTGTGTATTAGGGGAAACCATAGTCTGTATTATGCATTAGAACATCTTTAACTGGGTGATTCTACCACTACAGGTGAGCTCAAGACTAATGAAAGTGTACATTGGTCTAAGATAAGCATATAGTTTCGTGTTAGGGTGATTTGGAGGTTTGGTTAGTAGAGATCATACTGGTATGTTATGTGATATGATGAAATATCTTGAGATAACATGAAATCCTTTGTGATTGAGGAAAAATTAAGAAAAGAAATGAGATATATGATATAAATGCTATTTTACAAGGTTTTAATAATATATTAAGTTTACTTCCATATTGTTGCATGTGATAGTCAATAGGAGTGAGTTATTTTGTTATTGAGATTTTTATCTCATCCCTATGGTTACATGTTTACAAGATTGGGAAGTGATTAGAGAAAGGGAAGAGAGTCTGGACTGGCTTGATTGTAAAGCTGTGTACTCTAAATTTATGTAATGAACTAAACTGAGATTTTATATATAAGTGTATTTGAATTGCCATAGGAGTACATGCATATATTGAATTGAGATTTTATGAAATCAAGCCCGATTATGTGTGTGTGTGTGTGTGTGTGTGTGTGTGTGTGTGTGTTGTTTAAAATAAAGGGGCTATGATTTGAGCATATTATGTTGAAATGATTTTGTGTTAGTGAATTTTAAGCCAAGGGATAAATTATGATGAAATGAGTAAATTAGGGGCTAAGATTGTATTGTGAATATGATTGTATATGTATAGGTTGAGAAATAGCTAAGTGAGCTAAGTTATGCCAAGAAATGGCAAAGTACATGAAGTTCGTGAATTGTGAAAATTGACTGTAGAGGGGTTAAATTTTGATATATGAGTATGATTGTGATTAATTGAGGTTAATCAAGTGTATTAAATCCTTTTAGACTTGGTTTAAGGCCTAGTGTGGTCTAATGAGAGAGAGGGATCAATTTGAGCACTTGGGTACGCAAAATTTTAAGAAAAAGTGACTTTTTACGCCCGGGTGTCTAAATTTTTATCAAACCATTAGATCGAGTCTAAACTTATCTCATTAGTTACTATATAAGCTAAGCTTCATGTGGGCACTTGAATCACTCTAATCGGATGTTGTATATGAATACAGCGCACGCCAGAAGTTCATCACTTTTGCTGTCAAAATGATAGCAGAAATTTGAACAGGCACTCCACGGTGCATGGTGACACATGTTATGGCACATGGCACAGAAAGGGTGAGCTTGTGGCTCTATGCTACATGCCACGACACATGAACTGCACATTGTAGTGCACAGACCAAATCTCAGTTTTATTTTGTGATGTAATACATGCCATTGGGATAGGAACGCTGGTAGGTTGTGTCCATTACATATTAAAAGAGTGTATGATCTACTTCTACTATATATTTCTTTGATTGTATTGTGAATTAATCGATTTTACAAAACAAGTCTTTAGCCGAAGCTTTTGAAATGAAATCTGATTATTTTAATTGATGTAAGGCAGTGGTAACACCATAATCTTCTTTTATATTGAGTAGTTATAAGAGGAGGTTACACCCATCGAACTTAAGCACCCAGGATCCTAGATCTACTAAGAACACAAATAGTCTCTTTTATCTTTGGGAAGCCTAGTTAAAGGGTGATCAGTCAGGAAATCTGCTAATGCTTGGCCCTTTACTGATTTTTGGGGCAAGAAAATTGATGAGAATTTTGCCAAGGCCAATCTCCATTTTCCTATATGGCCCATCACGTTTGGCTAATTAAGCATTTAGTTAATTAAATCAGAATGTGAAACCACATATACTACTGCATTTATTATATAATGCCTTAACTTAGTACAAGCATAATATAACACTAAACACACTATTTCTACAGTTGAGTATCTGGTCTCTGTGACAATTAAATACCTACTTAAATAATAAAACATCCTGCTTATGTCCCCTATCAACATTTTGGGCTAACATATAACCTATGGACATGGCGGTGGAAGTAAATACAATAAAAATGGGTGTTCTCCTTGAGGCTACTAAGACCAGAGGCCTTGTTAAGTGTTCTTTAATCTTGTTAAAGACCACCTGATGATATCCAGTCCAGGTGAATTCTTTAGTGTCTTTAAGTTTCAGAAGCTCAGAAAACTCCTTCATCTTCCCTGCTAGATTCGAGATGAAATGCTTGGGATAATTGACCTAACCCATGAACCTTTGAAGCTCTTTCTTATTGCTTGGCGCCTTTACTTCCAAGATAGCTCATGCTTTGTTTTGGTCTACTTCAATCCCCCTTTTAAGGACTAGGAATCTAAGGAAATTGCCTGTAGTTACACCAAAAGCATACTTAAGTGTATTTAATTTAAGGACTACTTCCCTCATTCAGAGGAAACTCGTCCTCAAATGCTCAATATGATCATGTACCTTCTTAAATTTAATCATTATATCATCTATATACACTTCCAGATGTTTTTCTATCATATCATGGAAGATGGCACTCATAGCTCGCTGATAGGTGGCCCCGGCATTTTTCAGACCAAATAGCATGACTACCCATTCAAATGTCCCAATAGACTATGGGCACCTCAAAGCAGTTTTGTGAATGTCTTCTTTCAAAGTAAATATTTAATTATATCTAGAGAAGTAATCCATAAATGATAATAAAGCATTCTTAACCCCAGCATCTATCAACCTATCTACAATAGGCATTGTATATAAGTCTTTAAGTGTGGCTGATTTTATGTTTTGGAAATCTATGCAAACTTGTGGCTTTCCATTTTTCTTGATTATTGGGACTATATTTGAGAGCCACTAGGCATACCTGTAAGGCTGTATAAATTTGGCTCGCATGAGGCATTTGATCTCCTCTTTTACTCGTAGCTCCACCTCAATTGATATTCTCCAAGTGGGCTATTAGTGCAGTCTGTAATTTAGCTTTATAGAAAACTTGTGTTCAACTAGCTATCTCGCTGACCCTAACATTTCATCATAGTCTAACATAAAGCAATCCTTGAACTCCTGCAGTACTTGCTTTACAGCATTCTTTTATTCTTCGTTTAATAGTAAGCTAATGAAAGTGATCTTCAGCTCCTCTAAGGATTTAAGGTTTACTTCTTCCAGTGGATCCTAAACCTCTGGAGCTATGTCTTCAAACTTCAGAGGTGCAGGATCTAGCTCATGTAGTTATGTTACTCTCTGGGTTTCATCTTCAGATATGACTTCATTCCTAAAGGTTTTAGGTCTGTATCTTCTAGTCTCTCTTGTATGTTATGCAATCATAACTTCTGAATGGCCACAGCTGCTACAGCCTTTCTTTTGTCTAATTTAGTCATCTACCAATGCTATGATGGGCTCACGCCTCTGTGATGCTAGAGACATTATAGCGTTTATTGTTGTTTTGCACAAAAGGACTCTATTTGGATCCTCCTGTGTCCTTCCAAATGTGAATGGGCCCACATCAGTGTTATAATACCTCACATCTACAAAGTTAGTGACTGTTATGAATGGTTTATCTTCAACCCAGACCACTTTTACCTCTTCCCCTTAAGCATTTGGTATAATGAGGAAGGTATGCACTCGTTGGCATGGATCCAATCCCGACTTAAAAGGCCCTGATACTATGCTATAGTATTGATCACAAAAAAGGCCATCAGAGAGGATTTAGTCCTGACATCAACTTGTAATGGTAATATGCTGAGGACCTTAGAGGCAGTTCTAGTAAATCTTGCAATAGATACCATGGTTGGCATTAGGTCTCGCTCTTCCCACCCCATCTTGAGCATCATATAGGCTGGAAATATGTTTATCGCCAAGCCATTATCCACTAGGACCCTAGTCATTGGCTTTCTGTCAAAATGTGCCTTAATGTCTAAAGGCTTCAGGTGCTGGGTCATCTTAACACTTGGTTTTTCTAGAATAAATCGCTTTAGCTTTCCTTCTACAGCTTGTAAGGTAACCTAGCAGACTAGCTCCACAACCTTCTCTTTCTATGTTCATGTCTTTATTGGTTCATACTCTTCTTCCTCCCTAGGCTACATTGGGTAATATTAGTATGGGCCCATGTACTTTGACCCCGAGAAGTTTTGCTCATACTGGTCCTAGGTCCCATTGGTGGTAGATTAGAACTAAGAAGGGACCATTAACAAAACCACGCAATAGAGATTAAGAGGTATCTTCCCAACATATATGGTCCCATCACACTAATTTTTGTTCTCACTCTCCTCGTCCTAATCCTCGGTGGACTTCCTTTTGAACTTGTTAGTTCCCTACATATCAGGGCCTTCTTGTGCCTTAATTTTTTGCTACTCAAGGTATCTCTGTGCAACTCATTTTCACTAAAGACATTATTTTTAAGTCTTGGTTAAGGCAACTAAGGACTTCTTGTGCATCACGACTCTCCATTTTAGAGGCAGCATGTTGCCAAGTGGCGTAACGAACCTACCCAAGCCATTAGCGACTTTTGGTTCTGAAAGAAGCTCTGTTATGCTTTCTAATGGCATTAATGGTGTTAAGGTAGGCCATCAGGGCCTACATCCTAGCCTGTCGGTGTTCCTGTTAATGATTCACCTGCTCCTGTTGGTACTAAATACTTAATAAAGAAGTTGAATTTTCCAGACGGTTCCCCTAGATGGTCCCAAATCACCTTAGATCCATTTGGCTCTACTATTATCAATTCCCCCAAGCCCAATATATCATCCTAAAGGTTGTTTGCTATTGTTCATTACATTCTGCTGGTTGTCAGTTTTTAAGTTGCCCATGGTTTCTCCTAGGTGGTCCTAAACCACCTTATAATTGTCCAAGGTCTTTACGCTGTGCCCTTCTAAGCCAAGGTCCCATCTAAAAGACCTATTCCTGCTGGAACGGCCTATAGGTTCCTTCAAGAAGTCCCACACTATTCTTGAGCTTTTCTTAAGTTACTTTCTCCCTATTTAGACATTTTTAGAGCCTCCCCATTTCTTTACTTACTATCATTTCTCTTAGTTCATCATCTTCCAGTATTTATCTCCACCATATTGACTGTGGCAAATGATAAAAACAAGTCTTCATCTATGACCATAGATTCTTCCTTAAGGAATTTAAGAACTCCCTTATTGATCTGATCCTGGATGACGTCTTGACGCCCCAAAAAGCCTTAGTGTTGTGACTCCATGAGTGATGGTACTAATAATATATCTTTCCCTCTCTGCTTTTCTTTTGAGGGATTTTATAATTAGCGGGGAAGGAGATGAAGTTTTCTTTGAGGAGGAAAATTGAAGATCTCCTCTGTTTTGGTGGTGTTTAAGGTAGTGGTGTTTGACCTTTTGAGAATCTCTTCAGCCTTCCTTATCAGGGCTAGCATGTTGTAGTTACCAGTATTTTTAGTTCTACCACCACATGTTAAGGTCATCGAAATAGGTTCCTGTCGTAATCCATTAGTAATGATCCTCTTCTTTGACCAGCTCCTCATATCCTATACTTTGGCCACGAGCTCATGGAAATCTTGAAATTTCATCCCCTAGAACTTCTTTCAAAGATCTATATTCAGTCTTGCTTGTGCCAGCTTAACAAATTCAGTCTCTAAAATTGGCATATGACACTTGCTCCTTAGTCATTTGAATCTCACTAAGTATTGATCCGCCATCTTTTCCAACCGTTATAAGCTTGTAAGAGTTTTGCTATGCTAACCTCTGGCTCTACCTTGTAGAACTGAATATCAAACTTCTACTCCCATTTCCATCTAACTAATATTGAGGTAGTGAAGTATACTATGTGAATACTTGGTGTGAGAATGTTCGGGAACAATATCAGTTTTAAGTTGGTAAAGTTCTCATAATTGGCAATCTTCCTGTACTGGATTGTGAACTCCTAATGTGCCAGGGTGGGTTGCATTCCATCTCCTGAGAATAATATGAACTCAGGGATCCTATATCCCTGAGGGTGTGGGTTGTCCCTATTTATATACTCTAGATAAGGTAGGGTGGCCATTTAGCCTCAGCCCTGGTTCATATATATCCTAGATAGTACCTTCAGGGCCTTCATGTTCACCAGTCAGTTAAAAAGCTCGTTCTGACACTCCGAGACTATTGCTATGCCCCCAGGCCACTCATGACAGGCTCCTATAACTAGTACAAAAAATTAGTCAGAGGATTAGTGTTAGCAAAATTCTGAATGTTAGGGATGCCCCTTACAAGTGGGTGGCCTCGAGCGCCAGCACCTACATTGATTCCTGCTTACTGCCCTCCATGTGGCCTTAAATTTAAGCTTGCTTCTAAAGAAGTGCTTTTTAATGATATAGTTATGTTCTTCATACCATCATGCAAAGCCTACATCATGATCTACTGTCATTCTTTCTCCTTACGTTCTGACGTTTTCAGGGATAGTGCAAAGAACCTTTGGTTCTCTTCCAGTTGCTTATTCATCCAGTCTTGAATTTTCCCCACTACTACAAAATAAGCTTTTAGGAGCGCTTTTTTTTTTACCTTAGGGAGCGCTTTTGAAGCGCTCCTATATCGAGCGCTCCAAAATGTACAGGAGTGATAAGCGCTCCTATATGTACAATATACATGAGCACTTTTAGTAAAGCACTCCCGTAAGAGAGCTCCAATTTATAAGGCACACATCATGTATGGGAGCGCTCTCTACAAGAGCGCTCCTGTATGCTACCATACAGGAGCACTCTTTATAAGAGCACTTCCATATGCTCACCTTACCGGAGTGCTCTTTTAAAGAGCGCTCCCATATGTGCCGTATAGGAGCGCTCCTGTATGCCACTATACCGGAGCGCTCTTTAAAAGAGCGCTCCCATATGTTGACACCTTACCGGAGTACTCTTTTAAAGAGTGCTCCCGTATATGTCGTATAGGAGCGCTCTTCCAGAGAATTAGAGCGCTCCCGTAAGTTACTTTACAGGAGTGCTCTTCAAATGAGCACTCTCATATATTATTTTTATTTTTTTAAATTAAATTTTTAAATTTCTCCTTTTACATATCTTTAACAATAGCAAATCATAATATCAAAAACTAATTTAAAAATAATATCAACATAAAAATTTATATATAAGAAAAGAATTTGAAACTGATACAACAATTTCAATTTTCTAACTAACCTAGTTTAATTTCTAACAAGCCTAACAAATGAAACTATTGTTATTTTTTTAACATTGAAATCTAACTTCCTATCACAAACAGCCAATAATATATTTTGACCACTCTTCAACTAAATCTTCTATTTGCTCCATAGTAAAATGCGAATATCTTGCTCTAACAAAATACTATACAAGATATGAAAGCAATATAAAGTAATTAACATTATATTAGAATGGTACTCGACACTGTAGGTACTAGTGTTGTGCAGGCTAATAAATGAAAATTTTGTTATCAATGAGCCTGACACTACAAAAGTATGATATAAGTACCTAAAATAAAAACAAATAGAATCATTCACAATTAAAATTAAATAAATACCACAATAAGTAATAAAATTGACAAAGTACCTGATGTATAAAACTAATTTGTGTGGTTTGTAGCCAATCCTTGGTCAAAATCTCGTTAATATTTTCAGCTGCTAATTTTTCACTAATTATTTCACCATAAATCTCCTTTTCAAATTCTACTTCATGAATCTCATTTTTAAATGTTGTCCACATAATCACTTCAAGTGCATTTTGATGAGGATATTTCAACTGAGTAGATTCTGTGTTGGTCTTCCCTACCTTAGTCACAGAGATAGATCCTTTCGACGGCTTTCCTTTTGTTTTGATTGGCTTCTTTACAACTTCTTTAAATTTTGAGGACTACAAGATGTAAAATGGATTGGTAAGGCAGTAAGAAAACATGAATGATTTAAAGAACCATCAATTATTATACCTGTAACTTAATGAGCTTTGAAGGCTAAGCCACATAAGTTCCAATGGTATCAAAAATTGTGAATATATCCTCATGTTCTATTTACACTGGCAACTCAGCATCATTTTCTATTGGAATAGTTATAGTCACCTTTAAGTGATCAGCAGGCAACGGTCTTGAGTGTATAGTAACACTATTGTCATTATACATAGATTCGAGTGCCACAACACGACAATGTGGTGATTCTAACCATAATTGACATTGAGACTCGCCCTAAAAATTAAAAATTAATATTTTTAAAAAAGTGAAACATAATTTGTGAATAAGAGAAGATAATAGAAAGAAAAATTATAACCTTAGGAAAGTCTTCTTTAGTATAGAAGAAGCAACTATCTTTATCACTGGGGCTACCTTGTTGCACATTTACAACTCTAATCATTTGCTCAAATCTCTTTTCCATTTGAAATTGAAATTTTTTCTTTCCATTCTCACCTCCATTTCTACCATCCTTACATTAAAATCATCTTCAGTAAAAATTTTAAACTGACGTCCAATGTAAGTGCCCTAAGAAATGCCAAATCTGACTCCTCTAACACAACCAGAGACCTTTGGAGTTTCCAATGCCCTACCAAGGACATCTACATACTCCCCCACATCATCTTGTGATATTGATTGTGATAATGCTTCCTGTTGAACAAATTGTAAACTAATTATTAAGTAAATAATGTAAATAAAGTAATAGACTAAAATATTAATACTCACATAATCCTCGTAGACTTTTTGAGTGCGTTCATTAAGTAATTTACCTTCTTTATCTTCTCGAGCAATCTTCCAAACAAGAGCTCAAGAAATTGGAGCATTAGGTCCAACTTCTTCCCTCTATTTAAAGAAGATATTAGAATACTTAAAAAATATTTCCTTATATATATATATAAGTAATATCAACAGATGATATTAATTGAAACTTACCAAACCATGTTCAATATCTGGATAGCTCTTTATTCCTGCTCTATATTGAAAAGGAGTACTTACAGCTCCAAAGCGATTGACCTAGCTGATCTGTTGAAATTCAGGCTGCTAGCACATTTTAATAAATTCATCCCAATGCTCTTGCTAGATCTCTGGATACATTTTAAGAGGAAAAGGATTTAATTCTTCATTTGCATCTTTTAGATGATATATTGTTAGGGTAGCTCGAAACTTTCTATGAGCATATGCTGCTTTTCTCATGATATAATGCCTATGAATCTCATCCAGGTCAAAACATATACACAAATCTTCCCATATATTATTTTTTTGCTTCTTTAAGTTGTGGATCATTTTTCTTTCTCCAGTCTGCAATGCAACAAGGAACATAGTGACGAGCTAAGACCCATATGTAATTGACCAACTGAGGAGACTTAACTAATTGGCCCCTATCATTCCAATTTACTGGTAATTTACGACCAGCTGCTCGAGCCCGTATTACTGCTTTCATAACAGTTTTACCCTGTTTAACCTCCTTGAATACTTCTTCTTTAGTGGGTGGAGCATCACCACTGTTCTCAGGTGGGGTAGCCATATACCTGAAAGGAAAAAATAAAATTTTAGCAACAAAAAAAATTAACAACTAAAAAAATTTTTAACAATTAAAAGGAAATTTAAATAAAGAACTTACAAGTGTTAAAATTTATTTTTTCTTTTTTTGTTTTTTCTTTTGTGTGTTCTACATATCTCTCATCAATCTAAATCCCTTCCGTGTGATCTTCTATAATATAGAAGGCATTATCCCTAGTTGAAACATCAAATGTCCGTGATGTTCCCATGAAAGGGTCATCCTCAACATTGAAATCGTCATCCTCTTCATTTCCCACTATTTTATTTGTTAAAAGAACAATCGACTAATTTTTATGCACTGGATCTGACACATAAAACACTTGTTGAGGTTGTGATGCCAAAATGAATGGTTCATCTTTATGAGCCACCTTATTAAGATCTACTTAAATAAAATCTAACTCGTCAATTCGAAAGCCATTTTTATTGTCAACCCACGTGCAATAAAAGACAGGTTCGCGAAACTTGATATAATCTAATTCCTAAATGTGCTCTATAATCTCAAAATATGACATCATTGCATAGATTGGGTTCTTGTCTTTAAAACTAGAGCATGCATTGATTGAGCTTTAAGCATTATACCACTATTTTGCATAGTGCTCCAAGCATCTTGGCTTTTCATATAAAATGTAAAGTCATTAATTACATAACCTGTATAAGAAAATACTTCAAATCCGGGACCCCTAGCCAAAAACCTTAACCTTTCTAATGGGTGAGACTCCTCAGAGATGCGAGCTATAAACCAATATATAAAGTACTGGTTGTGATATGTTGCTAGCCATATTTCATTCTTACCTTTATTCTGACTCTTAACTATTGCCTTATGTTCGTTGATATATGGTTGAACTTCCTCAGTGTTGCGTAAAACATATAAGTAAACTTGCTTCCATTGTGTCTTGTCTATGCTAATGAGTTTCTTCCCAATAATTCCACCCTGTTCACCAGTGGTGTCTTTTATGTACTTTGGCAACCCAATGGCATCCATATTAGAGAGATATCCAGTGCATAATTCAATTGCTTCTTCCATGATGTACCTCTAAACAATACACCCCTTAGGCCGACTTTGATTTTTTACATATCCTTTAATACTTTCAAGTAACGCTCTACTGGATACATCCATCTCAAATAAGCGGGGCCATACAACTTTATCTCTCTAACTAAGTGAAATGATAAATGAACCATGATGTCGAAGAACAAAGGCGGAAAATGCATTTCCAGCTCGCTTAAAATCTTAGCTATTTCATGTTCTAGCTTTGGCAACTTTTTCAAGTCAATCACCTTGCTACAAATTGCCTTAAAGAAGAAACAAAATCTAGTAATCGTGGCTGGCACCTTCTTCGGCAAAATGGATCATATACCAACCAGCAATAAATTTTCCATGATGATATGACAATCATGAGTCTTGAGACCTACTAATTTGAGGTCTTTCTTGGATACGAGGCTACTTACATTTGAAGAATATCCTTCTGGCACTTTAACTTCATGCAAGAATTCATAGAAAGTTAATTTTTCCTTTTTAGACAAGGTGTGAGCTGCTGGAGGGAAAAAAGTGCGTTTTCCCTTCCTCTCTGGTGCCAACTCTTCTCTTAACCCCATGCTAATCAAATCCATCCTTGCATTAATACCATCTTTACTCTTTCCTAAAATGTGGAGTAATGTGCCAACAAGACTATCGCAGACATTCTTTTTGATGTGCATTGCATCCAGAAAATGCCTAACATCTATGATCTTCTAGTATGATAGCTTAAAGAATATAGACTTCTTTTTCCAACCATTCTTAAAAATCTTACTTGCAAATGATTTTTCAAATTCAATATTTAAATCTTTTACCTTTTCAAAGAGCTGCTCACCAGTTAATGGCATGGGAACTCTACCCTTCTCAGAGTAGCCATTAAAGGCTTTCTTCAGTCGTCAGTAATGATATGTTTGCAGCAAAAATCATCGATAACCAATAAAGACATTCTTCCTACAATATTCCAACCGTACTAAACAAGTGTGCTCCTCACATACTGGACATGCATCTCATCCTTTGATACTGTATCCTGATAAATTGCCATAGGCAGGAAAGTCATTTATGATGCCAAACAACATTGCTCGCAGGATGAAATGTTCTTCTCTATACCCATCATAAACTTCTACATCTGTCTCCCACAAAATCTTCAGATCTTTAATTAAAGGAGCTAAGTACACATTTATATCATTTCCTAGTTGTCGAGGCCCAAAAATCAACAATGACAACATCATAAATTTGCGCTTTATGCAAAATGCTGGAGCGAGGTTGTAGATCATCAAAATAACCAGCCATGTACTATGAGTACTACTTTACATGCCATGTGGGTTCATTCAGTCAATGGCTAGTACAAGGCATAAGTTTCTATCTTCAACCCCAAACTTAGGGTATATAAGATCAAACTTTTTCCATTGAGGAGAATATGTAGGGTGTCGTAGCTTGCCATCCTTAATTCTCTCATTAACATGCCATGTTAAGTATTTAGCATCTTCTGTAATGTTGTATAGGCATTTAAATCTTGGTATGATTGGAAAATACCATAATGTCTTCGCTGGGCTACATCCATTTCTTTTGTACCATGATGCATCACATTTTGGACACTTATCTAAGGTTGAATATTCTTTTTAAAAGAGGACACAATCATTTGGACATGCATGTATCTTCTCATAGCTCATCCTAATAGAACAGAGCACTTTTTTAGCTTCGTAAGTATTAGGTGGAAGCTCATTGTACTCAGGTAACATTTCATATAAGAGTTCAAGCAAATCTGTGAAATTCTTATCGCTTCATCCATTTACTACTTTTAGGTTGTATAGTTTCAAAATAACTGATAGTTTTGTGAATTTTTTACAACCGGGGTATAATGGTTTATCAGCATCACACTTCAATCTCTCAAACATCTCAGGACAGTCCCTAAGATCCTCTTCAATCACATTAATCATTTCATCAAGACAGTCAACATCATATATCCCACTATCATGATCAAATGTTGAGTAGCTCGCACTATCCCTCCAATCACTTACATTATTCCTTGTCTCCCCATGCATGGTCCAACAAGTATTAAGTTGGATCAATCCCATTACATATTAAATGATCTTTCAATTCTATTGGCTTTACTCTTTTTTCCATAACAACATTTCAAACAAGGACATATGACTCCACGGGGGTCTTGATCACGACAAAATGCAAATTCAATGAATTCATCTACACCATCCCAATATTCTCTAGATAGTTGATTAACTGACATCCACTTACGATCCATATCACTAATATGATTACCAAAATTCAATAAACAAAAGACTTAGATTTCTATAAAAAAAATTCAACAGCATCTTCTTTAAAAGAAGAACCTCCTAAATGATCAAACAATCAAATTCCACAACACAATACATTTAAACTAAAAAAATCAATTCATCCAAATAAAAATTTAGTAGCATAATGCATCTAAATTCTGTCAATCAATTGTAATTTAATTAATAATAACACTATTAGAAAAATGCAAATTAGTGAGGAAATTTAGCGAGGGATAATCTACTCCTCTCTAAAATACCAAGTTAATGAGGAAATTAGTGAGGGATATTGATTTCGTAGCTTGACTTAAAACTAGCAAGGAAATTAACGAGGGACTGTCAATCCCTCTCTAAAATAAGAAAATTAACAAGAAAAATAGCGAGGGACTATCAATCCCTCTCTAAAATAAAATGATTAGCGAGGGATTCTATCCCTAGCTAATTACTACAAAAAAAAATTAGCTTTTTACAATAACTTTTAATTATACATCTAATTATTTTCATTTAAAAATAATAATTAAATTTAAAAATTAACTAAAATATTCATAATACAATTATTTAATATTTTCTTTATTTTAAGTTGATTTTCATTAATAAAATAATATTTTATTTAAAATATAATATATAGAATAATTTAAATAAAATATAGATATTTTTAACATATTAATAATTGAAAATAAAATTTAATATGTATATGTGTGTATTTTTATAATATATTATTTGATATATTTATGTAGTTAAATAATATATATATATAATTTATCATATAATGCTTGTAGGTGCCTTTCAGTTTAACTGGCAAAGAAGGAGAGCATAAAGCTTGAAAGGTATGAGGTTAAGGGTTCAAACCTTGGCTTTGACATAAACATGATGAATATATGATATGATAAGTAGCAAGTGACATGGCACAAGGTGGACAATGACGTGTCATGAGTTGTCGTACATGTAGTTGGTGATAGGGCATGAGATGATAGGTGGCATGGTGGTTGACAAAGCATGAGGTTGTTGATGACATGTCACAAGTTGACATCACACATGGTGGGTGTTGTGGCTTAATTATTTTTAAATATAAGCATATTTAGCGAGGGATTAACGAGGGATTCAGTCCCTAGCTAATTTTAGTGAGGGATTTAATCCTTCACTAAATCCCTCACTAATTGTCGAGAGAAATACAATTTCTCACTATATTTAGCGAGCTCTTTTTTAGCTATGAATTTAGTGAGGGACAAAATTCGTAACTAAAATGCAATTTAGCTACGAAAAATGACATTCAGCGAGGGATTCGTCCCTCGCTAAATTCAATTTTTCTAGTAGTGCAATAATCTCCCTTAAAAGTATATTTCATAAATAAAATAAAAATGTTCAATTAGCTTCCTTAACTTTAATCTAAATTATCAACTACAAATACTCCATAATTTTAATATAAATAACTTCAATTCATATATTATCTATAATATTAATTATTAAAAAAATATTTGAAATTTATTCTCAAATATATATAAATTAATTATTAAAAAAATACCTTTAAAGTGTAGTCTTCACGGCAGAAAATGGTGGTATTCACGACAACAGCGACGTCACTTCCTCCACTATACAGCAGTGACGCACGGCAGAAACGGAGGTCTTCACGGTGTCTCTTCCTCCGGTGTACAACAGCAGCACAGATCTGCAGCAGCAATGCAGATCTGGAACAGAGATGCAGATCTGGAACAGCAAACAGCACTCAGCAGAGATAGATGGACGGCGACGGCGACGGAAGAGATGGACGGCGATGGTGATGGTGACACAGGAGATGGATGGCGATGGCGATGTAGGAGATTGACGGTGACGCGGCACAAAAACAGAGACAGATGCGAGACACAGAGACGGACGAATAGCGAACAGCGAATTGGAACAGCAAACAGCGATGATGATAGACTGATACAGTAAAGATCTGGAACTCACAGCCTCAGTAAAAGAGAGAGAGGTTTGAAAGAAACTGAATGGAGAAAAGAAAACTGACGGAAAATAGATAAAGGGTTGAATCAGTCTTCCGCAGCGCTCGTCAAGCGCTCTGGAAGATCTCCTAAGTGCTTCGAAAGATATGATATTTTAGAGCGCTCGTTAAGGAGCGCTTCGGAAGAGCACTCCTAAACAGTATCTTCCTGAGCGCTTAAGTACGAGTGCTCCCGAAGGTATTTTTAAATTTTTTACAATATTTTATTTATATTAATTAGGAGCGTTATCTTATTAAGAAGTTTGACATACAGGAGTGCTTATTTATAAAAGCGCTGCGGTAAATTTTGCATTCACATTTTAGAGCGCTTATTTAAAAAGCGCTCACAAACACCTGCTCCTAAAGATATATTCTGCAGTAGTGCCCATAGCACTTTTGCCACAGAACTGTTAGATATGATTAGTGGGTTAGCTTGTCTACTTCTTAGCTTAGAGCCAAGGCTTGTGTTACTGCTACCTATCGACACCAGCACTATGTACTCATGATGTTCAACCGCTTCAGCATTAGGCGCTAAGTGTTATAACCTTGCATGTATAGAGGTCCCTTCTAGTTTGTGAGAACCAGCACTTATTTCATTAGTCCTTTTGTCTTTTCTTATTTTTGCCATCTTTGTTACATAGGTCCCACCAAGCATGCCAAAAATTGTTCATCGTGAATAATAAATACCAAGCGTGCCAGAGACGCTGAATCTCAATTAATAACAAAAGGATCTTGAACTCCCTTACCACAGTTCACTCGAATATAAAAGATACACAAGGCTGTGATAGAATAAGTGTTTGATTTTTATTGAAATGTGAAATGTTACAAGTCTAGATTGAAAGTAAAAATAACTGATAAAACTAAAGGCTAAAGGGGTAAAAATGTGAGTCTTTAATTGAGTATTGACTGACTTTCTTTTATGTCTTTATCTTTTATTTATAGTGTTAGAGTGGTGATAGCCTCTCCCTTAAGACCTAAAACATTTTGCCGAGGAATCAAAGATCTCGTGAAACTCATGGCACGGTCTTTATTCCGTGTTCTCCATTTTTGGTAATTAGCCCATCTTACTAAAATACTTGGGCACTATATCAGTGGATTTTAGAATTACTCGGGATTGTGTCTTCATGTGCCAACGATCCAATGTTTGTGACTGGTGGGATTTCAGCATATTTGTTGTAACATAGCCTTTATTGAGCTTCAATGCTAGCCCCTTTATTCAGATTGGGCCTAACTCTTTAGTTATTTAGCCCAATTAGCCCTATGACCTATTTGAGCAACTTTTCATATTTTAGCCTAAACATAAATTAAAAAAAGTAAAGAAAATTGATTAAAAAGTAAATCCTCCTATATTTGACTTGTTTCCCGTACTTGTCAATTTCTGGATTCTAGGTGCACTGTTGTGGAGCTTCAACAACCGCCAATTAATAGCGGGTGAGAGTGGTCAAATTAAGAATAAATTATATCATTATATATTCACCTTTTTTATTATTATTATATCCAAAGTTGTTAAACTCACGAGTTTAAGTAAACTCATGATAAAAATGTAAATTCATATTGCAAACTCAAATTGTAAACTCATAAGAGTTTACTTATATTAACAAATAATTATTAAAATATTTCCCTATCATAAAATTCACCAACACACCCACCTAGATGCCCCCCCCCCACGCACACACACAATAGCTCTACAACTTACCTGCTAAAAGAAATTGGGGTTGAAGTTGACGAGAAGAACAAAATCACCCAAATGGTGAAAGGGCGTATCTATCCCACCATTGCAGACCAGAGTGACACCGAGGAGGTTGAGGAGAAGAGGAGGCGATGTTGCGGAGGAGAGAAGGAGGGCTTGCCATCCCCGAAAGGGGAGGAGGGGGTGCGTCGGGTTCTGAAAGAGAAATTGATGGGGGAAGGCTGGTTCTGCACTTTTTAACATTCAAAGCCACGTTGTTTCTGAAGTGTAAATGACATGGTATCATTTAACTTTGTACACAAAGAAAAGTATTACAGGTGAAATCACGTCCTTCTTCTCCAAAGAGTGACGCGGTTTCTTTAAGACATGTCACTTTTTGAAAAAGTGATGTGGTAAGTAATCTTTTTATTGATCATCTTGCCACTGCACATTTTTTAAATAATTATTATTATGACTTAATGGAATGGTAAATTAATAATGGTTAAGGTAATGAAAAATCTTACTCTGGTTGTTGTTGAGATATTTATCTCAGCCCTTGATTATCGTTTTTAGGTTATCATTATCTGACCAGTGACCTCACATTTGACATAAACCCACTCTGCTATGCTACTATATACTTGGCATATGTATTATAGTGAGGAATTGTTACTGTACAAATGCCAAGCGTTGAGTTATTAAGAATTTTGGGGTTAACATTTAATTTGTAATGCTCCTATATATCTTGCTAAATAATTGTTCTTATCACTGCTGATTGATGCATGGTTTACTATGTTGAATTATTAAACTATTCTAGTTTTCTATTTATTGTCACGGATTATATATTTTATTGCTGTTCTACTTTAGCTTGCTTGAATGCGTGGAAACTCTCCACACTAAGTGGGCCCTGTTTGTATGTTTCTATTGGGCTCCTTGGGGTACGATGCTGTTTCAAAAATATATTTGAAAATTTCCAAGCATCTACCATATTTTTACTTGGGGTGTTATAAAATGTGACTTATGAATTTAAGTAAAGATGATTGTAAATTTAAGTAACATTAGTTGTACACCTATGAAATTTCAATTGTGAATAGATATATAGTTTTATAAATTTTTTTCTATTGTCACTTGTGAATTTGAGGATAGTTGCTTGTTAATTTCAATTTCCAAGAATATCAATAATAAATTTATAAAAATTCAGTTGTGAATGAATAGATATTCTCATAAATTTATACATCATTAGTTACTCATGGACAATCAATTATGAATTTTAAGGAGTATTATTTGTGAATATTAGGAACGTCAGTCTTAAATGAATACAAGTAGTATTAACTGTAGATTAATCAATAATTTAGGAACCTTGCCATATTTTTGAATATTTATTTACAGCTAACTTTCTACTAATTTACCAAGTAACTTTTAAAAAATTTACAAGTGATTCTTTTTAAATTTACAATTAACAATGTATATATTTATGAAACTATTTATCCTTTTGCAATTGATTTTTCATACATTCACAAGTGATCTTTTTTAAATTTACAATCAAATTTCTTTAAATTAATGAATAACCTAATTTTAATAATTAAAAATATTTTAATTACAAGTAAATATCATATTCCTTTTCTAATATTTCAATATTTTTAGGCTTTTATCGTCAATATCTTTTTGAGATTCCCAACTATCACCTCCCCAAGTTAATATGCCAAACAAGCTAGCATGCGTATGTATAAAAATATCAAGTCGCCTTGGTGTTCGCCTTTCGTCTCATTGAGGCATAGGTTGATAAAATGCAGTGTCTTGTCTTTATCAAAAGGATAAGGAAGGCAAACCTCGTGACACGTGGAACATGATCATGGACTTTGCAGCACTTTCAAATTGACATGCGCAAGCATCAAGCAGCACCAAAATAGCCGAAGACCTTTGATCCCACATCCTCAATCACTAGAAATAATCTTTTTATTCCACGTCCTTAATCATGTATAATTCAAATTTGTATAACTGAAAAATAAAAGGATAAGCTTTCTTAAATTCCCAACGCACATTTTATTTGTTGAGTTCCAGATTATTCTTATACAAATTATTCGTGAAATAATCATATAATATTCCTGAAGTTAAAATGAGAAAATCGCTTTTAATTTAGAGATTGGTCCACTATACATTCATGAAATAATCAATTTATTTATTACTAATCTAGTCAATACAAATTTAATTTAAAAGATCTAATTTAATATTTATAATTTTATAATTTAACTATCTAAATATATTCTGAATAGTTTACATATAATTCAGAGACTCATTTTAATATTAAAGCTTTTTATAATTTCTACATATCATATAGATATATTCTACACAATCCGGTTTTAATATAAGAATTTTTTTTATAATTTTTATACTAATAGATACAATATTTAAAAATTTTAAAAATTAATTTAAAATAAATCACAGAAATTATTTCAAAATAAAATGAAATGCCAAAATTTGGCCATGCCTAATCAGCACTCAGTACATTGAATGCCAACACCTTAAACATTGGCTTCTTTTTGCACAGACCTGATTTGGGTGCACATCACAGTGATGAGCAACATGGCATTCATCACTGTGATAAAATATGGACCATTTAGATTTTGATTCGATGGTCTAGATTTAAAAAATTATTATATTTTTTATTTTTATTTTTATTAAAATAAAATTTTTATGAAAATTACAAAAGAGTTTTAATCAATTTTTTTTATTTTTAATATGGTCTAGATTTAATTTAGAAGATTCAATTTAATATTATAATTTTTATAATTGATATATATTGATATTGACTATCCCAACGTAATTGTAATATTAAATTGAATTTTCTAAATTAAATCTAGACCATATTAAAAATAAAAAATTTTATTAAAATTCTTTTGTAATTTTTATAAAAATTATATTTTAGTAAATATAATATATAATAATACTTTAAATTTGGACTATCTAAATTAAAATTCGCATGGTCCAAATCTCACTACAGTGATAAGCACCCAAACCCATTTCGTTATCACACATGTCCACTTCGAGACAATGCAATTTCTGTCCATTAGCATACGAGAATGAGTGAGATGGGCCAACACTTTGCCCATGTCCACACGTCTATCTGACCTGTGTAGAGTATATCTAGATAATTAATATATAGCAATTATAAAAATTTTAACATTAAATTTGACCATCTAAATTAAATCTAGATCATACTAAAAATAAAAAAATTATTAAAATTATTTTGTAATTTTTATATATTTTTATTTTAATAAATATCCTATATAATAATATTTTAAATATGGACCATCTAAATTAAAATCTGCATGGTCCATATTTCACCACAATGATAAGCATCCTATGATGAGCACCCAAACCCATTCTGTTTTCACACATGTCTACTTTGAGACAATACAATTTCTGTCCATTAGCATACAAGAACGAGTGAGATGGGTTAACACTTTTGTCCACATCCACATGTCTATCTGGCCTATGTAGAGTATGTCTGAATAGTCAATATATATCAATTATAAAAATTTTAACATTAAATTTGACCTTCTAAACTAAATCTAGACCACATTAAAAATAAAAAAAATTATTAAAATTCTTTTATAACTTTTAGGGTGTGTTTCGTTTAAGGAAAGGGGAGGGAAGGAAAGGAGAGGTGAGGGGAGAGGAGGGAAGGGAGGGGGAGGGGGAAGAGGGGAAGGGGAGGAGAGAGGAGCTCCCCCCCTAATTTGGAGGAGAGGCTTTGGAGGGGAGGGAGAAAAAATTTTAAAAATTGTCCCTCCCCTCCTCCTAACCAAATGAGGGGAGAGGAGAGGAGCCCCTCCTCCCAACCAAACACACTCTTATATATTTTTATTTTAATAAATATAATATATAATAATATTTTAAATTTAGACTGTCTAAATTAAAATTTATATAGTACAGATCTCGTTGCAGCAATGAACACCCTGTGATGAGCATTCAAACCCATTTCGTTTTCACACATGTCCACTTCGAGACAATGCAATTTCTGTCCATTAGCATAGGAGAACGAGTGGGATGGGCTGACACTTTTGTCCACGTTCGCCCATAGAACGAGTGGGATGGGCTGACACTTTTGTCCACGGTCGCCCATAGACGTGTTGCACACTATCATTCTCTCTGTTCATGTCATTATTTTTTTTTTTGTTACTTATAAAATATTATTGACAAAACCAATAATTATTGCTACAATTGAGAGAAAATTTTTAAAATTAAAATTATTTAAATTTTATTTACAATTAGCCATATTATAAAATAGATTACATAGATTAACTATGTTATTTATTGGAAGTGAAATGTTAGAATTATTTAATTATAAAAAATTAATATATGATTTTATAGTTTAAAAAACTAAAAAAATTTGAAGATATATATATAATAATACATTAGGTCTTTTAAATAAATTATCTTTGGTTTCAAAACTTTTTTACACGGCCTTGGTCATGTCCACGCATAGGCATCCGCATAAACTTGTTTCCGCTTTCTAAAGCTCTTAAAAAGTAGCAATCAATATCAATATATCCTATAAAAGAGTTCCACCAAGCCATAGTGCAATGATTGATGGCTCCAGACTCATTTTACTGTTCATAAAGCCGTGTAAGTCATTTGGCTTATGGAGCTAGATGGCTTTATTTTTGGGCTCTGTGCTTGCAGAGCTTTGAATCTCGAACTTCAGGTGAAGCTTCCCCCCCCCCCCCCCAACAGGTATTGTCTCTTTTATGGCTGAAGCCTATCTGAATCATCAATTATTAATTTTTTTTAAAATATAAAAAGCTCTGCACACTTTTTAGATAAAAAGCTCCCTCTTTTTTGTTTTCCGCCGAAGCTCATCTTCTCCTTGTTCTCCATTGACACCTCAAGGCTGCTTAATCGTGTGTGGTTCTCGATCTTGATCTCGCCATTCTTCAAGATTCACTATGCGTTCTTGATCTCGTTGTTCTCTAAGATTTGTCTCGATCTCAGCATCATCATGAAGAGCTTCGTCTCGGCTGTTTTCTCTTGTGGCTCTCCAAGCTTTGTCAAGAGTTCTCCAATCCAGTGTTTTTCCAAGCTTCTTGCTTGTGTCATGAAGTTAAAGGCAAACAAATTTAACTAACACTCATATATTATAATTGTTTAACCTAAGCTAAAAATTCAAACACTAGTGTTCTGCCTGAAATTCGTGATTATGGTTAATTGATCATGTTCCTATTTTCTATCCTAAGCTAACCTTTAAACACGTACTCATGTTACCATTTTTATCAAAAAACTTGATTATGTTCTGCCTTAATCAGAACACCCGGCAAGAAAACTAAATGACAAAGACAAGAACGCCCAGCAAGAAAATCCAGATCATGAACATTAATCATTTTAAAAAAAACAATACCTGGGTTGAAGCGCTCACAGAAACGGGAATGGTTTAATTGAATCACCAACGGACACTACGCTTGAGGCACAAATGCAAGAGATTGAAGCTCAGAGAAACGAAGCACCCAGGAATTGAAGAAGAATAAGAAGAAGCAAGGCCAAAACAAAAGACAAACGGTTTAGAAAAACAAAGAATTTAATTACCACAAAAAAATTTAAACATTACTACACCGGTTGCCATGCTAATCAGTCTGAAAAAAGAGAAAGTAATTAATTAAAAAATAACTTTTTAGACCACGGTTCTTATAATAATCAGTTTAAAAAGTTTGCTAGTCCCATGAGTTGTTTACAAAAATACAATCACCTCTATTTTTTAAATTTTATGCATAAGAATTGACTTGGAAAAGGTGATTTAAGTGTCATATTTGTACTAATGTTTTTACTTTTACCCTTACCAAATATTTTTAGGGAAAATGTCAATAAATCCCTCTAAAATATATAAATAACAATTTAATCTCTTAAAATGCTATAATTTTCTTGAAGTCCTTAGGAACTTTTCCATCATTAATGAATTTATATAAATTACTTGCCTTTATTGAAAATAAATGATTTACAAGTTTTATTTAAATATTTATAACTTTCCTTCTTATATTTGAAATAATACAACATCAAATCACAATTTTGCATATCAAATTCTTTATTTGTTGTTGCACTGTTGGGAATATAAGAAGAAAACTTATGAATATTTAAACAAAACTTATGAATCATCTATTTTCAATAAAAAAATTTTAATAATTATATAAATTCATTAATAACAAAAAGTTTCTAAGGACTTCCGGAGAATCATGGCATTTCGAGGGACCAAATTGTCATTTTTATATTTTTAGAGAAATTTTATTGTCATTTTCCCATATTTTTATTTCTATTTAATTTTCAACTTCTTCATGTGCATGACTTTAAATTATAATCCACTGGAAATTTACATTAGATGTTAACTTTTACAAACCCTTAAAATTATAAAATGAGAGAAAGTAATGTAATTGATAGAAACATATGCAACATTAATTAGATAGACAGAAAAATAATGCTACCTAGTCAGCAACAAATGATAAATGGATAAGTTAAATCCTATCCCCACCTATAACCCTTGAGACTTCAGTGTAATAACTTAGCTATTATCATAATATTTAAATCAGAATCAATCCAATAAACTGTTGAACTAGTATTTTAATTAATTTAATAAAATATTTTGTTTATGATTAGTCTGACCAATTTTTGACAATGATTTTAATCATTAACTCTTCGACAAGTGCTGTATCTAGTTCAATGACCTGTATGATTTCAAGTACCATATTTTTATAAAAAAATAAAAGCAAATGGATACTAGCTTGGAAGTGGGATGGCCCCAAAAGGGCAACAACTTTTCTTTGGCTAGTTGGTCGTGCTACCGTATTTCTTCACTGTTAGATCCCTGCACATGGCGGTTTGTCCAGATCACCTTTAACACAGATTATACAATAGAACACTAGACTCTTGATAACTATAATCCATATAAGTGACTCATTAATTAACCCATAGTACTCATCGGTCAAATCTTTTTGGTTCAATTAATCATTTTCTAGGGCAGTTGATAGAGCCAGGTAAATAAAAAAGCAACACATTAACTTCTCAAGTTAGAAATTTATGGCAAACTTGAAAGAGATCTTGATAATTAAATGGGCATAATTAATGTTTAACTTGATAAGTACATGGTTTTATAGTTTAATGTATGAGTTGTTTCTAGTTGGGAACCCATTTACAATGACCCAAAATATTTCTAAATGTATTTATTGGAGATTATAGACTTGAAGACTATTGAGGTGAAAACTAGATGACCAGCCCGTGTCCAGCAACAGTACAAGTGATTATTTATTTCATCAAGCATCACATGCTTTTACCAACATTAATTCTTCATGAAAAGAACAAGTTAACAACTACTTTTTGACAGGAACGGCTCTTAGAGGTTGAGTCTTGTGCAATGCAATCCCATAGTCTTGATTCATATACATGTCCTCTGGCTTTAGCCCATCTGCGACCTTCCAATCAAAGTGATATATAAGAGAGGCCAATATAAAGAGAATTACCCTAGAAGCCAAGGGCAACCCACGACATATCCTCCTTCCAGTACTAAATGAAATGAACTTACAATCATTACCCTTAAAATCAATCTCACTTTCTAAAAACCTTTTAGGGATAAATGAATTAGGGTTATCCCATATGGTTGGGCCTCTTCCCATAGCCCACACATTTGCTAAAAGCTGTGCGTTTTTGGGCACTAAAAAGCCACATAACTCTACATCACAAATTGCCTTGCGGGGTAGTAGAAATGGTACTGGTGGGTGTAGGCGTAAAGTTTCTTTTAGTATTACTTGTAGGTAAGGCAACTGTGAGATCATAGTCTTTTCAAGATTCAAAGTATTATTTTTATTACAAAGAACATGTTGAAGTTCCATTCTTACTTTCACCATTTTCTCTGGGTTTTACATTAATTCTGCCATTGCCCATTCTAGTGTGTTCGATGTTGTGTCAGTCCCCGCCACAAATAAATCCTGAAATATCAAGCAATGATAAGTTAAGTTAACAATCAAAAAGGCACAAACATGACATATTAAATTTGTTTAATCTTTCGTGTTATCTCTCATTTATATCACTTTTCTTTCTCCCCTCATTTGTGATGATTTTAGAGAAAGAAAAAACAAGAAATTGAAGAGGCACTCTATTTCAAAGACATTAAAAATAATGATAAATATGATTTTTATTTGATTGAATTGATGCATTATTGAATAGATATATCATGAATGAGATGATACTCCTAATCCATGCTAGAATTTTCCCTATTGCCAGAATATATTTTGTGTGATAAAGTCAGCATGCAAAAGGAAAAAAATACTTTACTTTCATCTATTCTATCTTTCTCTTAATAAAAAGCTAAATTAACATATTGATCTTGTAATGAAATGTTACATAAATCGATATTATTTCTTTCAACAACCTTCAACCATTTTTGTTAAAATAAGTAATTTATATAGAAAGTGAATAATGGCAAGAAAACTTGGGAATCAAAGTTAACTCCTAAACTTTTTTCCAGGAGCGTTAGATACCCTACATTGAAGGATGGCGCAAAGTCTCCCATAAATAATTATTCTAGGAGCAAGACAGTCCTTCTGTCAGAGACCCATCATCTTCTTATTTTTTTAATTGATGTGCAATAGTTTAGAGGCCCATGCACGGTGACAATTTGGCATTCTAACCCCTTTTGACCATTTGAGGTGGGCCAAAGAGGTTGAAAGTGACAGTGGCAAGAACTAGTCTTACTTTAGAGGCCAAACAACAGCAAAATGGGGTCAAAATATCTTGCTATCACTATGTGTGAGCTTGACAACTGTTTCATGTTAGCAGATAACAAAGATGATGAGTTTATGACGGAAGAGTAATTTTGCTCTTGAAAAAAAAAATTGTGAGGGGATATTGTCCTATCTTTTAGTATAGGATGCCTAAAGCATCAAAAAAAATTTAGGAAGGAAATGATCAATACTCACTATGAACAAATAAATGACATCACCACGGCTCAATTGTGGAGAATCGTCTTTGATAAGATCGAGAAATGAATCCAACACATCATTGTATTCTTTGGACTCCATTTTTCAACCTCTGAAATGCAATCTCTCTTCCCAAATATCATCAAAAAGCTTATAAAACTTTTTATGATAACCTCTCATCCTTGCACGAATGCCTTGTGGATCAAGAAAACTCAAAGTAGGAAAAATATCAGAAACATTAGGCCTCCCGTTTTCATCCACGATCCCAATCACCAACTTCTTATACTCCTGAGCCTTATCAGAACCATGACAAGCAAAATCTATGGAGAAAAGCATGTTTGATACTAAATTGAGAACTGTGTTAAAGAAAGCCTCCGTGGGATTTATAGCCTCACCTTTAATGGAATATTCATGGACATGATTGATTAAGTCTTCTACCTATTAGAGATAAAGAAGTCAAAGAAGTTCCATATCTAGAAATTAAAATATAGATTAGGAAATATAAAGCTTGCCCAAGCTTTATATTTTCCTAATCTAAGCTATTTTGATGAAGCTACTTTCAAATATAATATAATCAATATAGAGTTTAACGCTACCTTGTTTTGACGCAGAATCTTGGTGGAGTCTAGTTTTAGAGTTGAGAAAATTTTCATAACACAAGCTCGTCTAAGGGCTCTCCACTGAGGCGAAATGGGAAGCCAAGCTATGGAGACTTGGTGATGATTGAGAGCCCGAGCACTGTCAGGGAAGGTTCGACTAGAGAAGTCTAGGTCGTGTTTGTGAAAAGCTTCTTCGGCTATTTCTGGAGAAGATATGACTATGGCGATCCTTGTTCCTTACTTGAGTGACATGATGGGTCCATGAGATTTGGAGAGGTTCGTGATGGACGAGAGGGGGTCAGAGCCGAGCTCAAGGATGTTCCCAATTACTGGGTAGGGACGAGGGCCTGGTGGGAGCTTGTATGAAGAAGACGATGTTGGTCGAACCAAAGAAGTTGAGAATTCAAGGATGGAGGCTCGTTTGATGAATGCGATGTAGATGAGAAACAATGCAAAGAGAATGGAGGTTAGGGCGAGGACCAGGAAATTGTCCATGGCTTCTTTCTTTCTCTATTGCTTTGGCTTACCACTACTCTTTATATGAAGAAGTGATGTATCGCTGTCTCTTTCTTCGTAGGGTCCTCATACCAATTGAAAAGTCATTGTGTTTTTCTACTTTTCTCTTGCTCGCCGAAACACACGATTTAGGTGATAGAGTCAAAAAAGACAAAAATTAAATTCAACTATGTTGTCTCATTTGGAATGATGAGATCGCAGAAGTTTATCTGATTAAACGTGGATGGTTGAAATTTGATTCAACATTTAATTTCGATATGTTTAGATTTTATTATAGGCAGAATTCAAAATTGTTATAAAAATAAAATAAAATAGAGACATATAGTTCTAGTTTTGTTTTGTTTTCATTTTTTTATTATTAAATATTATTTTATAAAATAATCTTTAAAAAGTGTTTTTCAAAACAAAGCAACATGAAAATCTAATGTTTGATATATGTTAATTTAAATACAATTTTAGAACAAAAAGGGCTACTGGTCGCTAGTGGTTAATAATAATTGTTAATGATAGTGATTGATCATATCTGAAGATAATTTACAATAGTCCAATATAGTGTGCTTTAAAAATAAAAGCAGAGAACAAAAATAACTCAGAGATATTTTCATTTTTTGTTTTAAAAAAATAAAAACATTTTTTAAAACTCTTAAATCCAAAACATTTATTTAAATGAGTTTTTAAAATTTTTTAGTTTTTAAAAAATGGAAAACCATTTTTTGAAAACAAAAATCAAACAGACCCATAATTTTTAGATAAGACCAATGATTTAAGTATTCTTGGTTACAGTAAAATGATTAGAAGTGACTTTTACATATAAGTAAAATGGAGTCTAAATTAAAAATGGCAAATACAAATGTTAGTCATAGTACTTTTTAAATTGGATTCGTACGAGTCAGATCCCATAAAAACGATATACACATGCCACACATACCATGTGCGCCGAAAGGAACCGATTGTAAATACTAAAATTTTAAGTATGGATACAAAATTAAAAAACGTAACATAAAGAGGTAAAAAGGAAATTAGTCACTAAGGGGATAGATGGAAGGAACGTTTAGTGTGTCGGTGTCGGTGTGTGAGTAGATGAAAGTGGGGGTGTTTTCTTTGTTATTTTTTTGGGTGTTAAGGGAAAGAAACAACATGATGTAGGAGCAAATTCTCTCAATTTGAGATCCATGAATTTATGTGATTTTTCCCCTTTTTTTGATATTTTTTCCATTTCATTATTTTTTATTAAACATAGAATTAAATCTCTCTTACTACTTAAAAAGATAAACTTAATTTGTCAAATTCACGGATTCCCAATTTTAAAGGATCCATTTCCAATAGTACAATCGTGTACTATGCTACATTGCACAAAGTATAGGGTGCGCAATGTAGCTATGTTCATGGCTTATATCAAATGCAACATTCTATTGATATACATATTTTCGGTGATCAAGGGATTACAAAACAGGAAGATTAATATAGATTCTTAGATTCATAGATTGTTTTGGTACATAGATTCATTGATGGAAACATAGTCTAACAACATTCTAATGATTTAATATAGATTCATAGCTTGTCAAACAAGCTAGCGTGAGTATGTATGAAAATATCATGTTGTCTTGGTGTCGCCTTTTGTCCCATTTAGACATAGAATGATAAAATGCAGTGTCTTGTCTTCATCAAAAGGATAAGGTAGGCAAACCTCGTGACACGTGGAACATGGTCATTGACTTCGTAGTACTTAAAAATGATATGCGCAAGCATCGAGCAACACCATAACAGCCGAAGACCTTTGATTCCACATTCTCAACCATCAGAAATAATATTGAGTAGGGGCTATTGTAAAATAAATAAAAAAATTAAAATTTATCCTTTTGCTTGCTTGATGCCCGTCAATGAGGAGGAAATTAGGATCTAACGAAGCTGAAAATCAAATTTTAAGCGCATGATTTTGGATATATGATTTTATAATGGTTTGGTTGATGCTTGAGAAGGATAGAAGTGGGCTTGAGATTTTATCCGAGCTTAAGTTGTTTCTTGATGGGAGATGGGTTTGAAAAGTGTTAGAAATTTAAATATTGATGTTAGAAATTATTGGGTAAGAAATTGGAAGCTTAAAAAAATTATTGAATGGTATGTATATTTTTGGTAGGATAATTTTGACAATTTCACGTTTCATACTTGACCGAAATATTTGCGTGACAAAAAGGATGTGATATGATTGCATAATAAGTTATATTGGATCGTCGATCTCTATGTGAATTAAGTAGTTGCAATATTTGCTAGAAACCACTTGTGACTTGTGGGCTAATAGCGTAGTTAGTCTACTGTCAATTTCATATGGGCCTATAGGATTACACACAAGAACAGCCCAACTTGAGTTATAATATCTAAGTTCATCGAATCTGAA